>NC_089225.1:51268263-51568263 GCF_963924675.1 Phocoena phocoena | reverse complement strand
CATACATGTTGTCACTGCTCTGCTGGCTCACCTTGTTGGCATTGAGCAGCAGCCAGCCAGCAGTTCCTGCTACTCCTGCCCCAGACTCCCTCCGCTTTTCTGAGTCCTGGGCCAGATATTTGTGTATTTCCATGGAGAAGAGTACCAGCTTCTTCCACACGTTTCCCACATCATGAAGGTAGGAGGTTGCTATAGACTGAATGGTTGTGTCCCTTCAAAATTCATATGTTAAAATCTAATCTCCAACTTGATGATTTTTGGAGAAGAAGCCTTTGAGAGATGATGAGTATAAAAGAGATCCCAGAGAGTTTCCCCATTCTTCCACTGGGTGAGGTTACAGAGAGAAGACGGGAATCTACGAAATAGGAAGTGGGCTCTCACCAGACACTGAATCTGCTGGCATCTTGATCTTGGACTTCCCAAAGTCCAGAACTGTGAGAAATAAACTTCTGTTGTTTATAAGCCACCCAGTCTATGGCATGTTACTATAGCAGCCTGAATACACTAAGTGTGTATTCAGGTGTGAGATGGTGTAAGATGAACATGGGTTCTGGTTGTCTTCATGGGTTATTGTTTGTCCTTACTCTCCCTGTTTTATGCCTAGCATTTCTTCCTAACTGCTAATCCTGCTGACCTATGGAGACTTCAGGCCCACCACCAGAGGCAAGACAACAGCCTTCCGTAGACTTCACCAGCATCCACAATTGCATAAGGACTAATCCCTATAATACTTCTTGCTTTTGATATTACTCAGGGTGATTCTATTTCTCTGATCAAATCTTGGTGATACAGGGAGACAGACATTGCTCAAAGAATCGTGCAATATACTCTACAATTACCACTTGTTAGGGATTTCAAGGAGGAGTACGAGCTACAGTGAGATCATACAAATACAGTGCCTTAATTTAGATTGGGGAAGGAGGTGTCAGGGAAAGCCCCTTTGAAGAAGTAATATGTTAGCTGAGATCTGGAGTTTGAGTAGACACTAGCCAGGTCAAGAGTTAGACAAGAGGAATAGCAGTGGGCAAGAGCTCTGAGGTCTGCCCCACTGGAGGAACTGAAAGAAGACGAGTGTGGCCAGGACAGAAGGGAAGGAGGCACTGAGTGGTAGAAGGGCCAGGTCACCAGGGCCGTATACCCAGTTCAAGGTCTTGAGGCTTTACTCAACGGGGATATAACAGGAGCAGTTTTCTGTTTTTAAAAGATTTCTCTGGATGCTATGTAAACAAATTGATTATCTATATATTTGCAAATGATGATCTGTTTGTTGACAATTAAGCATTTTCTATAATGGAATTCAAAATTCAGCACTTGGCTATCTCCTGAAATAAAAATTACCTGTCAAAAACTCAAGATTGTGGAAAAATAAAGACTTGGCCCCATAGCACTCAAAGCCTGACCATCACATATATGGAAGGCGGCTTAATTGTTATTCTTGATGAATCACATTGTAATATGATAGATGCCTATGCCTTCACATTTTTGGCAGTAGTGAGCAAGGAAAGCTCTACACTGTCAAGATCGTAACTTCAAAAAATGAATTAGAAAGAGAAGATTATTTGAACCTCAGTTTAAAAACATGCTGACTAGGGCTTCCCTGGTGACACAGTGGTTAAGAATCCACCTGCCAATGCAGGGAACATGAGTTCGATCCCTGGTCTGGGAAGATTCCACAAGCCTCAGAGCAACTAAGCCCATGTGCCATGACTACTGAGCCTGAGCTCTAGAATCTGCGAGCCACAACTACTGAGCCCATTTACCACAATTACCGAAGCCCGCATGCCTAGAGCCTGTGCTCCACAACAAGAGAAGCCACCGCAATGAGAAGCCTGCGCACCGCAATGAAGCGTAGCTCCCACTCACCACAACTACAGAAAGTGCACTCGCAGCAACAAAGACCCAAAACAGCCAAAAATAAATTGATTAATTAATTAACTTAAAAAAACATTCTGACCTTATTCTGACACAGAAGTCTTCTTAAATATCATGAAATCTGTCTCTTTCCATTAGATCTTGAGTTAGCCACATGGCGATAATTTTGCCTGTACAAAACATCTTGTTCTAGCAATGGAGATGCCTTCTACCACATCTGTTGCACTCCAGATTTTTGTTATCCATTTTTATTTCTTCTAAGGAAGGTTTGGGGCTATAATTCATCAAATTTCAAAACTGTATTTCCAGGACTCTTTGCTAACTTAAATGGCCAAAATCTGAGGCATATAAAGAAAAAAAAATAACAGAGGTGATGATGATGATGATGATTATGATGGAATATGGAGAAGTAAGGGAAGACTGGCTTAAGAACAAGTTCTTTAAGAGCTGCAGATGACGGTGGTGGCGGCTGCCTTTGGGATTGAGGAGTGGGTTCACAGTAAAGGTGCTAAGAAAGAGAACGTAAGACAGTAAAATAATTAAATATTTTTACTGAGCCGTGTGGCTGACAGGGTCTTGGTGCTCTGGCCGTGTGTTAGGCCAGTGCCTCTGAGGTGGGAGAGCCGAGGTCAGGACATTGGTCCATGAGAGACACCCCAGCTCCACGTAATATCAATCAGCGAGAGTTCTCCCAGAGATCTCCATCTCAATGCTAAGCCCCAGCTCCATTCAACAACCAGCAAGCTACAGTACTGGACACCCTATGCCAAACAACTAGCAAGACAGGAGCACAACCCCACCCATTAGCAGAGAGGCTGCCTAAAATCATATAAAGTCACAGACACCCCAAAACACAGCACCGGACATGGTCCTGCCCACCAGAAATACAAGATCCAGCCTTATATACCAGAACACAGACACCAGTCCCCTCCAACAGGAAGCCTACACAACCCACTAAACCAACCTTACCCATTGGGGGCGGAAACCAAAAACAATGGAAACTACGAACCTGCAGCCTGCAGAAAGGAGACCCCAAAATACAGTAAGTTAAGCAAAATAAGACAGAGAAATACACAGCAGATAAAGGAGCAAGATAAAAACCCACCAGACCAAACAAATGATGAGGAAATAGGCAGTCTACCTGAAAAAGAATTCAGAGTAATAATAGTAAAGATGATCCAAAAACTTGGAAATAGAATGGAAAAAATACAAGAAACTTTAACAAGGACCTAAGAGAACTAAAGAGCAAACAAACAATGATGAACAACACAATAAATGAAATTTAACAATCTCTAGAGGAATCAATAGAAGAATAACTGAAGCAGAAGAACGGATAAGTGACCTGGAAGATAAAATAGTGGAAATAACTACTGCAGAGCAGGATAAAGAAAAAATGAAAAGAATTGAGGACAGTCTCAGAGACTTCTGAGACAACATTAAATGCACCAACAAATGAATTATAGGGGTACCCAAAGAAGAAGAGAGAAAAAAAGGGGCTGAGAAAATATTTGAAGAGATTACAGTTGAAAACTTCCCTAATATGGGAAAGGAAATAGTCAAGTCCAGGAAGCACAGAGAGTCCCATAAAAGATAAATCCAAGGAAAAACATGCCAAGACACATATAAACCAAACTATCAAAAATTAAATACAAAGAAAAAATATTAAAAACAGCAAGGGAAAAAAAACAAATAACATACAAGGGAAACCCCGTAAGGTTAACAGCTGACCTTTAGCAAAAACTCTGCAAGCCAGAAGGGAGTGGCAGGACATATTTAAAGTGATGAAAGAGAAAGAGCTACAACCAAGATTACTGTGCCCAGAAAGGGTAACATTCAGCTTCGACAGAGAAATTAAAACGTTTACAGACAAGCAAAAGCTAAGAGAATTCAACACCACCAAACCAGCTTTACAACAAATCCTAAAGGAACTTCTCTAGGCAGGCGACAAAAGAGAAGGAAAAGACCTACAATAACAAACCCAAAACAATTAAGAAAATGGTAATAAGAACATACATATCGATAATTACTTTAAATGTAAATGGATTAAATGCTCCCACCAAAAGACATAGACTGGCTGAATGGTTACAAAAACAAGAAACATATATATGCTGTCTACAAGAGACCCACTTCAGACCTAGGGACACATACAGACTGAAAGTGAGGGATGGAAAAAGATACTCCATACAAATGGAAATCAAATGAAAGCTGTAGTAGCAATTCTCATATCAGACAAAATATACTTTAAAATAAAGACTATTACAAGAGGCAAAGAAGGACACTACATAATGATCAAGGGATCAATCCAAGAAGAAGATATAATAACTGTAAATATTTATGCACCCAACATAGGAGCGCCTGAATACCTAAGGCAAATTCTAACAGCCATAAAAGGGGAAATCAACAGTAACACAATCAGAGTAGGAGACTTTAATACCCCACTTTCACCAATGGACAGATCATCCAAAATGAAAATAAATAACGAAACACAAGCTTTAAATGATACATTAAACAAGATGGACTTAATTGATATTTATAGGACATTCCATCCAAAAACAACAGAATACACTTTCTTCTCAAGTGCTCGTGGAACATTCTCCAGGCTAGATCATATCTTGGGTCACAAATCAACCTTGGTAAATTTAAGAAGATTGAAATCGTATCAAGTATCTTTGCCGACCACACACTTTGAGACTAGGTATCAATTACAGGAAAAAATCTGTAAAAAATACAAACACATGGAGGCTAAACAATACACTACTTAATAACCAAGAGATAACTGAAGAAATCAAAGAGGATATCAAAAAATAGCTAGGAACAAATGACAATGAAAACAAGACGACCCAAAACCTATGGGATGCAGCAAAAGCAGTTCCAAGAGAGAAGTTTATAGCAGCAAAACAATCCTACCTCAAGAAACAAGAAACAGGGCTTCCCTGGTGGTGCAGTGGTTGGGAGTCAGCCTGCCGATGCAGGTGACACGGGTTCGTGCCCCGGTCCAGGAAGATCCCACATGCTGCAGAGCGGCTGGGTCCATTGGCCATGGCTGCTGGGCCTGTGCCACAAAAAAAAAAAGAAAAGAAAGAAAAAACATCTCAAATAAACAACCTAACCTTACACCTAAAGCAATTAAAGAAAGAAGAACCAAAAAAACCCCAGAGTTAGCAAAAGGAAAGAAATCATAAAGATCAGATCAGAAAAAAATGAAAAAGAAATGAAGGAAATGATAGCAAAGATCAATAAAACTAAAAGCTGGTTCTTTGAGAAGGTAAACCAAATTGATAAACCACTAGACAGACTCATCAAGGAAAAAAGGGAGAAGACTCAAATCAACAGAATTAGAAATGAAAAAGGAGAAGTAACAACTGACACTGAAGAAATACAAAGGATCATGAGCAATTACTACAAGAAACTGTATGCCAATAAAATGGACAACCTGGAAGAAATATACAAATTTTTAGAAAAGCTAAACCTTCTGAGACTGAACCAGGAAAAAATAGAAAATATAAACAGACTAATCACAAGCACTGAAATTGAGACTGTGATTGAAAATCTTCCAACAAACAAAAGCCCAGGACCAGATGGCTTCTCAGGCGAATTCTATTAAACATTTAGAGAAGCGCTAACACCTTTCCTTCTCAAAATCTTCCAAATTATAGCAGAGGGAAGAACACTCCCAAACTCATTCTACGAGGCCACCATCACCCTGATACCAAAACCAGACAAAGATGTCACTAAAAAAGAAAACTACAGGCCAATATCACTGATGAACATAGATGCGAAAATCCTTAACAAAATACTAGCAAACAGTATCCAACAGCACATTAAAAGGATCATACACCATGATCAAGTGGGATTTATCCCAGGGATGCAAGAATTCTTCAATATATGCAAATCAATCAATGTGATACACCATATTAACAAATTGAAGGAGAAAAACCATATGATCATCTTAATAGATGAGGAAAAAGCTTTTGACAAAATTCAACACCGATTTATGATAAAAAAAAAAAAACCCTCCAGAAGTTAGGAATAGAGGGAACTTACCTCAACATAATAAAGGCCATATATGGCAAACCAACAGCCAACATCATTCTCAGTGATGAAAAACTGAAACGATTTCCTCTAAGATCAGGAAAAAGGCAAGGTTGCCCACTCTCATCACTATTATTCAATACAGTTTTGAGGTTTTAGCCACAGCAATCAGAGAAGAAAAAGAAATAAAAGGAATCCAAATTGGAAAAGAAGTTAAGCTGTCACTGTTTGCAGATGACATGATACTGTATATAAAGAATCCTAAAGATGCTACCAGAAAACTACCAGAGCAAATCAATGAGTGTGGTAAAGTAGCAGGATACAAAATTAATGCAAGGAAATCTCTTGCATTCCTATACGCTAATGATCAAAAATCTGAAAGAGAAATTAAGGACACACTCCTATTTGCCATGCAACAAAAAGAAAAAAATACCTAGGAGTAAACCTACCTAAAGAGACAGAAGACCTGTATGCAGAAAAGTATAAGACACTGCTGAAAGAAATTAAAGATGATACAGACAGAAGGAGAGATATACCATGTTCTTGGATTGGAAGAATCAACATTCTGAAAATGACTATACTACCCAAAGCAATCTACACATTCAATGCAATCCCTGTCAAATTACCAATGGCATTTTTCATGAACTAGAACAAAAAATTTCACAATTTGTATGGAAACACAAAAGACCCCAAATAGCCAAAGCAGTCTTGAGAAAGAAAAATGGAGCTGGAGGAATCTGGCACCCGGACTTCAGACTTTACAACAAAGCCACAGTAATCAAGAGAGTATGGTACTGGCACAAAAACAGAAATATAGATCAATGTTACAGTATAGAAAGCCCAGAGATACACCCTTGCACCTGTGGTCACCTAATCTATGACAAAGGAGGCAAGAATATACAATGGAGAAAAAATAGTATCTTCAAGAAGTGGTGCTGGGAAAACCGGAGAGCTACATGTTAAAGAATGAAATTGGGGGCTTTCATATAGATATATAGATGTGGCACATATATATAATGGAATATTACTCAGCCATAAAAAGCCATGAAACTGAGTTATTTGTAGTGAGGTGGATGGACCTAGAGACTGTCATACAGAATGAAGTAAGTCAGAAAGGTAAAAATAAATACTGTATGCTAACACATATATATATCGAATCTAAAAAAAAAATGGTTCTGAAGAACCTAGGAGCAGAACAGGAATAAAGATACAGATGTAGAGAATGGACTTGAGGACATGGGGAGGGGGAAGGGTAAGCTGGGAAAAAGTGAAAGAGGGGCATGGACTTATATATACTACCAAATGTAAAAGAGATAGCTAGTAGGAAGCAGCTGCATAGCACAGGGAGATCAGCTTTGTGCTTTGTGACCTCCTAGAGGGGTGGGTTAGGGAGGGTGGGAGGGAGATGCAAGAGGGAGGAGATATGAGGATATATGTATATATTTTTTTCACTACTATATTTCTGTATGTATCTTTAATTTTGAATTTTTGAATTTTATTTTATTTTTTTATACAGCAGGTTCTTATTTGTCATCCATTTTAGACACATCAGTGTATACATGTCAATCCCAAACTCTCAGTTCATCACATCACCACCCCCACACCCCACCGCTTTCCCCCCTTGCTGTCCATACGTTTGTTTTCTACATCTGTATCTCAATTTCTGCCCTGCAAACCAGTTCATCTGTACCATTTTTCTAGGTTCCACATGTATGCGTTAATACATGATATTTGTTTTTCTCTTTCTGACTTACTTCACTCTGTATGATACTCTCTAGATCCATGCACGTCTCTACAAATGACCAATTTCGTTCCTTTTTATGGCTAATATTCCATTGTATATAGGTACCACATGTTATTTAGCCATTCATCTGTCAATGGGCATTTAGGTTGCTTCCATGACCTGGCTATTGTAAATAGTGCTGCAATGAACATTGGGATACATGTGTCTTTTTGAATTATGGTTTTCTCTGGGTATATGCCCAGTAGTGGGATTGCTGGGTCGTATGGTAGTTCTATTTTTAGTTTTTTAAGGAACCTCCATAGTGGATGTATCAATTTACATTCCCAGCAACAGTGCAAGAGGGTTCCCTTTTCTCCATGCCCTCTCTGGCGTTTGCTGTTTGTAGATTTTCTGATGATGCCTATTCTAAGTGGTGTGAGGTGATACCTCATTGTAGTTTTGATTTGCATTTCTCTAATAATTAGTGATGTTGAGCAGCTTTTCATGTGCTTCGTGGCCATCTGTATGTCTTCTTTGGAGAAATGTCTATTTAGGTTTTCTGCCCATTTTTTGATTAGGTTGTTTGTTTTTTTAATATTGAGCTGCATGAGCTGTTTATATATTTTGGAGATTAATCCTTTGTCCGTTGATTCATTTGCAAATATTTTCTCCCATTCTGTGGGTTGTCTTGCTTATGGTTTCCATTGCTGTGCCAAAGCTTTGATGTTTCATTAGGTCCCATTTGTTTATTTTTGTTTTATTTCCATTACTCTAGGAGGTGGATCAAAAAAGATCTTGCTGCGATTTATGTCAGAGTGTTCTTCCTATGCTTTCCTCTAAGAGTTTTATAGTGTCCAGTCTTACATTTAGGTCTTTAATCCATTCTGAGTTTATTTTTGTGTATGATATTAGGGAGTTTACTAATTTCATTCTGTTACATGTAGCTGTCCAGATTTCCCAGTACCACTTATTGAGGAGACTGTCTTTTCTCCATCATATATACTTGCCTCCTTTTCATAGACTAGTTGACCATAGGTTCATGGGTTTATCTCTGGGATTTCTATCTTGTTCCATTGATCTATATTTCTGTTTTTGTGCCAGTACCATATTGTCTTGATTACTGTAGCTTTGTACTATAGTCTGAAGTCAGGGAGTCAGATTCCTCCATCTCTGCTAGTTTCCCTCAGGACTGCTTTTGCTATTCGGAGTCTTCAGTGTCTCCATACAAATTTTAAGATTTTTTGTTCCAGTTCTGTAAAACGTGCCATTGGTAATTTGATAGAGGTTGCATTGAGTCTGTAGATTGCTTTGGGTAGTAGAGTCATTTTGACAATATTGATTCTTCCAATCCAAGAACATGGTATATGTCTCTATCTGTTTGTATCATCTTTAATTTCTTTCATCAGTATCTTATAGTTTTCTGCATAGAGGTCTTTTGTCTCCCTAGGTAGGTTTATTCCTAGGTATTTTAGTGTTTTTCGTTGCAATGGTAAATGGGAGTGTTTCCTTAATTTCTCTTTCAGATTTTTCATTAGTATATAGGAATGCAAGAGATTTCTGTGCATTAATTTTGTATCCTGCAACTTTACCAAATTCATTGATTAGCTCTAATAGTTTTCTGGTGGCATCTTTAGGATCCTGTATGTATAGTACCATGTCATCAAAGCACAGTGACAGTTTTACTTCTTTTCCAATTTCTATTCCTTTTTCAAAAAAATTTTTTTTGTGGTACGTGGGCCTCTCACTGTTGTAGCCTCTCCCATTGCAGAGCACAGGCTCTGGACACACAGGCTCAGCGGCCATGGCTCACGGGCCCAGCTGCTCCGCGGCATGTGGGATCTTCCCAGACCGGGGCACGAACTCATGTCCCCTGCATCAGCAGGCAGACTCTCATCCACTGCGCCACCAGGGAAGCCCTCTATTCCTTTCATTCCTTTTTCTTCTCTGATTGCTGTGGCTAGGACTTCCAAAACTATGTTGAATAATAGTGGTGAGAGCGGACATCCCTATCGTTTTCTTGATCTTAGAGGAAACGCTTTCAGTTTTTCACCATTGAGAATGATGTTTTCTGTGGGTTTGTCATATATGGGCTTTGTTATGTTGAGGTAGGTTCCCTCTATGCCCACTTTCAAGAGAGTTTCTATCATAAATGGGTGTTGAATTTTGTCAAAAGCTTTCTCTGCATCTGTTGAGATGATCATATGGATTTTCTTCTTCAATTTGTTAATATGGTGTATCACATTGATTAATTTGCATATATTGAAGAATCCTTGCATCCCTGGGATAAATCCCATCTGATTATGGTGCATGATCCTTTTAACGTGTTGTTGGATTCTGTTTGCTAGTATTTTTTTGAGGATTTTTGCATCTATATTCATCACTGATATTGGTCTGTAATTTTCTTTTTTTGTAGTATCTTTGTCTGGTTTTGGTATCAGGGTGATGGTGGCCTCATAGGATGAGTTTGGGAGTGTTCCTTCCTCTGCAATTTTTTGGAAGAGTTTGAGAAGGATGGGTGTTAGCTCTTCTCTAAATGTTTAATAGAATTCACCTGTGAACCATCTGGTCCTGGGCTTTGGTTGTCGTAAGATTTTTATTCACAGCTTCAATTTTATTGCTTGTGATTGGTCTGTTCATATTTTCTGTTTCTTCCTGGTTCAGTCTTGGAAGGTCATACCTTTCTAACAATTTGTCCATTTCTTCCAGGTTGTCCATTTTATTGGCATAGAGTTGCTTGTAGTAGTCTCTTAGGATGCTTTGTGTTTCTGCGGTGTCTGTTGTAAGTTCTCCTTTTTCATTTCTATATTTATTGATTTGCGTCCTCTCCCTCTTTTTCTTGATGAGTCTTGCTAATGGTTTGTCAATTTTGTTTATCTTCTCAAAGAACCAGCTTTTAGCTTTATTGATCTTTGCTATTGTTTTCTTGGTTTCTATTTCATTTATTTCTGCTCTGATCTTTATGATTTCTTTCCTTCTGCTAACCTTGTGTTTCGTTTGTTCTTCTTTCTCTAGTACCTTTAGGTGTAAGGTTAGATTGTTTGAGATTTTTCTTGTTTCTTGAGGTAGGCTTGTATTGCTATAAACTTCCCTCTTAGAACTGCTTTTGCCACATCCCATAGGTTTTTGATCATCGTGTGTTCATTGTCATTTGTCTCTAGGTATTTTTTGATTTCCTCTTTGATTTCTTCAGTGATCTCTTGGTTATTTAGTAACATAATGTTTAGCATCCATGTGTTTGTATTTTTTACATTTCTTTCCCTGTAACTGATTTCTAGTCTCATAGCATTTTGGTCAGAAAATATGCTTGATATGATTTCAATTTTCTTAAATTTACTGAGGCTTGATTTGTGACCCAAGATGTGATCTATCCTGGAGAATGTTCCGTGCGCACTTGAGAAGAAAGTGTAATCTGTGGTTTTTGGTTGGAATTTCCTGTAGATATCAATTAAATCTATCTGGTCTATTGTGTCATTTAAAGCTTGTGTTTCCTTATAAATTTTGTTTGGATGATCTGTCCTTGGTGTAAGTGAAGTGTTAAAGTTCCCCACCATTGTTGTGTTACTGTCCATTTCCTCTTTTACAGCTGTTAGCAGTTGCCTTATGTATTGAGGTGCTCCTATGTTGGGTGCATATGTATTTATACTTGTTATATATTCTTCCTGGATTGATCCCTTGATCATTACGCAGTGTCCTTCCTTGTCTCTTGTAACATTCTTTATTTTAAAGTCTATTTTATCTGATATGAGTATTACTACTCTAGCTTTCTTTTGATTTCCATTTGTGTGGAATATCTTTTTCCATCCCCTCACTTTCAGTCTGAATGTGTCCCTAGTTCTGAATTGGGTCTCTTGTAGACAGCACATATATGGGTTTTGTTTTTGTATCCATGAAGCAAGCCTTTGTCTTTTGTTTGGAGCATTTAATCCATTTACGTTTAAGGTAATTATTGATATGTATGTTCCTTTTACCATTTTCTTAATCATTTGGGGTTTGTTTTTGTAGGTCCTTTTCTTCTCTTGTGTTTCCCACTTAGAGAAGTTCCTTTAGCATTTGTTGTAAAGCTGGTTTGGTGGTGCTGAATTCTCTTAGCTTTTGCTTGTCTGGAAGCCTTTTGATTTCTCCATTGAATCTGAATGAGATCCTTGCCGGGTAGAGTAATCTTGGTTGTAGGTTATTCCCTTTCATCACTTTAAGTATATCATGCCACTCCCCTTTGGCTTGTAGAGTTTCTTCTGTGAAATCAGCTGTTAACCCTATGAGACTTCCCTTGTATATTATTTGTCATTTTTCCCTTGCTGCTTTCAATAATTTTTCTTTGTCTCTAATTTTTGCCAGTTTGATTACTGTGTGTCTTGGCATGTTTCTCCTTGGGTTTATCCTGTATGGGACTCTCTGCACTTCCTAGACTTGGGTGGCTATGTCCTTTCCCATGTTAGGGAAGTTTCTGAAGGAAATCTCTTCAAATATTTTCTCTGGTCCTTTCTCTCTTCTCCTTCTGTGACCCCTGTAATGCGAACGTTGTTGCATTTAATGTTGTCCCAGAGGTCTCTTAGGCTGTCTTCATTTCTTTTCATTCTTTCTCCTTTATTCTGTTCTGCAGCAGTGAGTTCCACCATTCTGTCTTCCAGGTCACTTATCCGTTCTTCTGCCTCAGTTGTTCTGCTATTGATTCCTTCTAGTGTAGTTTTCATTTCAGTTATTGTATGGTTCATCTCTGTTTGTTTGTTCTTTAATTCTTCTAGATCTTTGTTAAACATTGTTTGCATCTTCTCGATCTTTGCCTCTATTATTTTTCCAAGGTCCTGGATCATCTTCACTATCATTATTCTGAATTCTTTTTCTGGAAGGTTGCCTATCTCCACTTATTTAGTTGTTTTTCTGGTTTTATCTTGTTGCTTCATCTGGTACATAACCCTCTGCCTTTTCATCTTGTCTTTCTGTGAATGTGGTTTTTGTTCCACAGGCCACAGGATTGTAGTTCTTGCTTCTGCTGGCTGCCCTCTGGTGGATGAGTCTATCTGAGAGGCTTGTGCAAGTTTCCTGATGGGAGGGACTGGTGGTGGGTAGAGCTTGCTGTTGCTCTGGTGGGCAGAGCTCAGTAAAACTTTAATCCGCTTGACTGCTGATGGGTGGGACTGGGTTCCCTCCCTGTTGGTTGTTTGGCCTGAGGCGACCCAACACTGGAGCCTACCCGGCCTCTTTGGTGGAGCTAATGGTGGACTCTGGGAGGGCTCATGCCAAGGATTACTTCCCAGAACTTCTGCTGCTGGTGTCCTTGTCCTCATGGTGAGACAGAGCCACCCCCCCACCTCTGTAGGAGACCCTCCAACACTAGCAGGTTGATCTGTTTCAGTCTCCCCTGGTGTCACTGCTCCTTCCCTTGGGTCCCAATGTGCACACTACTTTGTGTGTGCCCTCCAAGAGTGGAGTCTCTGTTTCCCCCAGTCCTTTTGGAGTCCTGCAATCAAATCCCACTAGCCTTCAAAGTCTGATTCTCTAGGAATTCCTCTTCCCGTTGCCGGACCCTCAGGTTTGAAAGCCTGACGTAGGGCTCAGAACCTTCATTCCAGTGGGTGGACTTCTGTGGTATAAGTGTTCTCCAGTCTGTGAGTCACCCACCCACCAGTTATGTGATTTGATTTTATTGTGATTGTGCCCCTCCTACCATCTCATTGTGGCCTCTCCTTTGTCTTTGGATGTGGGGTATCTTTTTGGTGAGTTCCAGTGTCTTCCTTTCGATGATTGTTCAGCAGTTAATTGTGATTCTGCTGTTCTCGCAAGAGAGAGTGAGAGCACATCCTTCTACTCCGCCATTTTGAACCAATCTCCTGTATATGTATATCTGATTCACTTCGTTATAAAGCAGAAACTAACACACCATTGTAAAGCAATTATACTTCAATAAAGATGTTTAAAAAAAAAAAAGGGAAGAAGCTCTTTAAGTGGAAATGCTTAAAGAAAATACAGTTATGGGATGGGTTGTTTTTCCCAGAGAAAGAAAACTCTAATAATGAACACTGATAAATACTAAAAAGTAAAGAGATAAGAAACAGGAGGTTATTATAATGGGTCTGATGAATGAAAGGGCTGTGACAGTGGGAACAAATTGGAGCAGAGGTGCACAAATCTTTTAAGAAGTAAAGGCAACAAGACCTGGAGTTTGCTGGAATTTTAGCGGGATAGGAGACATGGTGACTCAGTAATTATATCACGTTTAAAACAGAGTTCTGGAGAATGGTAGAGGTTTTTTTTATTTCAAAAAATTTTTGAGATTGAGTAGTGCTAATGAAGAATATGGTAACTCTGGGCCTTCTCTTTAGGTTAAGCAGAAGAACTGAGTCTCATTTCCAACTATCACAGAATTTCCATTTTCTTCAGGTATTCAAATGCAATCAAACTACTTCATTCTAGAGACTCTTGAGACCTCAGATATTTGAGAATGGAAAGCTTTATTTTTTCAGAATAACACAACATGTGGACATGGTCTCTCAAGCCAGAATTGGTATGGCATTTAATGGCCTTAGGTCTTCCCCTTATTTGTTAAGTTTGTAGCCTTGGTGAATTAATGCAGAGGGAAAGTATTTCAGAATGGAATTGTCATGATAATGACATGATTGGTATTTTGATTCTTTGTATTCGCCTGAACTACCTGTAGTTACATCTACGGCAAATAGTATTATAAGAATATCACCATGCACTTGGATATTCTCCTACTCAGATTACAGGCTGCCCTTGGTATTCACTGGAACTAGGTTTTCCCCAAAGGCACGTGTTCTGGGGAAAAAAGAGTGTGCAGCTCTTTGTATATTTTGGAGATTAATCCTTTGTCACTTGCTTTGTTTGCAAATATTTTCCCTCATTCTGAGGGTTATCTTTTTGTTTTGTTTATGGTTTCCTTTGCTGTGCAAAAGCTTTGAAGTTTCATTAGGTCCCATTTGTTTATTTTTGCTTTTATTTTCATTACTCTAGGATGTGGGTCAAAAAAGATCTTGCTGTGATTTATATCATAGAGTGTTCTGCCTATGTTTTCCTCTAAGAGTTTCATAGTGTCTGGCCTTACATTTAGGTCTTTAATCCATTTTGAGTTTATTTTTGTTTATGGTGTTAGGGAGCAATTCTAATTTTTTTCTTTTACATGTAGCTGTCCAGTTTTTCCAGCACAACTTACTGAAGAGACTGCCTTTTCTCCATTGTATATTCTTGCCTCCTTTGTCATAGATTAGGTGACCACAGGTGCAAGGGTTTATCTCTGGGCTTTCTATCCTGTTCCATTGATCTATATTTCTGTTTTTGTGCCAGTACCATACTGTCTTGATTACTGTAGCTTTGTAGTATAGCGTGAAGTCAGGGAGCCTGATTGTCCATCAACAGAGGAATGGATAAAGAAGATGTGATACATATATACAATGGAATATTACTAAGCCATGAAGAGGAATGAAATAGTGTCATTTGGAGAGACATGGATAGACCTAGAGATGGTCACACAGAGTGAAGTAAGTCAGAAAGAGAAAAACAAATATCATATAATATTGCTTATGTGTGGAATCTAGAAAAATGGTACAGATGAACTTATTTGCAAAGCAGAAACAGACACAGATGTAGAGAACAAACTTGTGGATACCAAGGGGGGAAGTGTTGGTAGGATGAATTGGGAGATTGGGATTGACATATATACACTACTATGTATAAAGTAGATAACTAATGAGAACCTATTGTATAGCACAAGGAACTCTCCTCAGTGCTCTGTGTGACCTAAATGGGAAGGGAACCTAAAAAAGAGGGGATATATGTATAGCCAATTCACTTTGCTGTGCAACAGAAACTAACACAACATTGTAAAGCAACTATACTCCAATAAAAATAAAAATAAAACAATGTGTGAGGAGGAGATGGTATTTGGTGCCAGCCTCCACCTACCTCCACCCATCCCCTCCTCTACCTACTATGCCAGTCCCAGTTTGAGTGATCTTTTCTCTTGCACCTCGTGGAATTCTAACTCACCTTTTCCCCGTCTGGGCCTTTCTCTGATCCTAGACTCTGTAAGTAGGAGAACAGATTCCATTATTTATGTGGTTGGCAAGAGAAAAAAATAGCAATTCTTATCTATGACGAAAAGCTCCTCAGATGGGGGAGTTGTGAACATTCCATTAGTTCACTCAGAGAAGTAAAAAAGCTTGGGAATCTGGGAGTAAGAATTATGTTTTTAAACTGTCAAGTGTATTCTGCTGTAGTTTCTTTGGATTCAGTTACTGAGGGCTGGTGGCTCCAACTCTAGGGCCCTAAGAGGGAGCCGGTAGAGCTTGTTGTGCAGCACATGCCCTGATTCTAGAAAGCTTCTGGAAAGAGACTTCATTGGCACTTCCCAGTGCTGGGTGTTTGGAGTCCGTTCCTTTTTTCTTTTTTTTTTTCAACATAAAAATGGTATCAGTTTCAGCCTTCATCCTCTTTTAAGGCTACCATGGATATTCAAAATCTTCAAACTTTTTCCTCCCAGCTTTCTCCCTTCCACTGACGTGCACAGATCACTACGTTGCTTTAAAACCTTTTTATCTTTGGAAAGACTAGAGCTCCAGAAAATCTGGGCAATTCTTAATCAAGACTAACCCAAGAGGTATTGTTTAATGGGTACAAAGTTTCAGTTTGGGATGATGAAAAATCTCTAGAAATGTATAGTGGTGATGGTTGCACAACAATGTGAATATACTTAATGGCACTGAATTGAATGCTTAAAAATGCTTAAAACGATAAATTTTACCTTATGGGTATTTTACCACAATTTTAAAAAGTCAGGTTGGTGGTTACCTCAAGAAGGAGCTACGGATGGGAGTATTTTGGAAGGGCCTGGCATTTTCTGTTTTTCCTCTAGTGATTACGCGTCTGTTTAGTAACTATTATATTTACCTTTGCTTTGTATTGAAGCATAAAATTATGTTGTTGTCTGAGTTGAAGCAATATCATCTCTTAGCTCTCTGTCTGAGGCATGTCTGGCTCCTTTTCATCCTCTGTAACCATCAGGATAGCACAGTGGTTGGGCACAGCTTCCGAGGTCAGAGAGCTTGGGGTTTGCATCCTGGTTCTGGTTCTTGCAGCTGTGCGACACTGAAGGAGTTCTTAAGGTTCTAGGATTCACCTCCTCATCCGTAAAATCGTGATAACAATAGTAACTTCATCATCAGGCCGATGTGAGGATTTTTGAGTAAATGATGTATTTTAAGTGTTAGCTATGGTTGCTGGGACACAGTAAACTGTCTAAAAATGGTTGGTAATTGTTATTGCCCCATTGTAATTGCATCTCATCCCTTTCCATCCCCCTACCTCTACCTAATCCAAATTCCTTTAAAGTGGATGTCTTTTCTCTATATTTCTTGTGCTTTGGATTCTAGGGTTAGAAAGTTGGGGTTCTCTTGGCAGTGAAAGAGGGTACCTATCTACCTGGCTTGTCTTAATTCTCTTGCCATAGAAAAGCAACCACCATCTTTGTTTAGTAATCAGTTCAGGAATAAATGCAATGAATAGTTTCTGTAAAATGGTAGCCAACCAGAGGAATGAATGAGGCATGGTCACTTACAGAATGAGAAGCTTATCGCTCAATTCCCAATGCAAACTAAACATGAGTTGCAAACTTGAAGGCAACTTAAGTCCCCCAAAGCAATGGACTAGGAAAAGAGAATGGAGTAGTATTTTTCTTTGATGACAGCATTATTTGACAAAATTGGTTACTCCATTAACAGCACCTTTTTATGTTTCAGGCTTTGTTTTGGATACAAAGCATACATCAATAAAAGTGATCAGATAAAAATCCCTTGTGGACTTACATCCTGGTAAGGAAAAAATAGATAGATGGATGGATAGATAGATAGATAGATAGATAGATAGATAAACTTTACAGCACTAGGAGGTGATAACTGCTTCAGAGAAAAATATAGAGTAGGATAAAAAGGGTCAGAATGAGAAAAGAGAATGGAATGTTGTTTGCATTTTTAAATATTTTGGTCAGCAGACATTTGAACAAAATTGTGAAGGATCTGAGAGAGTGAACCACAGGGACATTTGGAGGAAAAAAATTACAAGTCGAGGGAACACACTGTACAAATGCCTCCAAAGCAGAAGTATGTCTGGCTTGGGCAAGGAACAATAAGGAAGCCAGTGTAGAGGCCAGAAATAATAATAATGATAGGAATAAAGTAGCTAATTTCTGCTGAGCTCTCAACTCTGAGCAGTCTTCTAAGCATTATATATAATCTTCAAAACCTTCTCACAATGTAGGCAGAGTTATTCCTTCCATTTTATAGATAAATAAGCCAAGATCGTTAAGACGTTGAATAATTTGCACAAGATTACACAGCTGGCAACCACTGGAGCCGGATGTCTCCAATTCCAAAGCTCACGTTCTTAGCCACAACACTTTTTGCATTACATCTTTGTCTTGGAGGTCAAGACTGGATTAGCTCTACTCTGTTCCCCACTTGTCAAAGCTGTGCAGTTCTTTGTTCTGACCTCTTTACTGGTTCACTTGTCCTTTAGATGCATTTTATTTTACTTTATAAATCTACTTATTTTATTTATTTTTATTTTTGGCTGTGTTGGCTTTCATTGCTGTGCGTGGGCTTTTCTCTAGTTGCGGTGAGTGGGGGCTACTCTTAGTTGCCGTGCGTGGGCTTCTCATTGCGGTGGCTTCTCTTGTTGCGGAGCACGGGCTGTAGGCACACAGGCTCAGTAGTTGTGACGCACAGGCTTAGTTGCTCCGCGGCATGTGGGATCTTCCCGGACTAGGGCTCGAACCCGCGTCCCCTTCACTGGCAGGAAGATTCTTAACCCCTGTGCCACCAGGGAAGCCCTAGATGCATTTTAATTCAAATACAGAGTATAACGTGTTAGCAGGGGTTTTCCTTGGCCCCTTTACCATCTTGTGACATTTCCAAATTCTTTCCTCTTCTTTCCCATTCTGATCCTCCATAATTTTACCAGCTCTTCCTTTGCATACAAACCAGTTCAGCCTCAAGCAGAAATCTATACACCAGAGGGTAACCACATCCTCTTTGGGCTTCTTCCTCCAAAGATGTCTGGTGGAGCCTCTTCAGATTAAGTTTTACTTCGTGAATATAGGATTGTGAGCACTCATACTCAGAGACATTGCTTTTGCAAGTTATTTTGGTAAATCCTTTTTCCTTCCTCCTTTTATTTTTATTTGAGTTTACTTATTTATTGTATTTTTGGCTGCCTTGGGTCTCCGTTGCCATGTGGGGGCTTCTCATTGCAGTGGCTTGTGGAGCATGGGCTCCAGGCGCGTGGGCCTCAGTAGTTGTGGCATGTGGGCTTCAGTAGTTGTGGCTCACGGGCTCTAGAGTGCAGGCTCAGTAGTTGTGGCGCATGGACTTCGTTGCTCCGCAGCATGTGGGATCTTCCCAGACCAGGGCTCGAATTCATGTCCCCTGCATTGGCAGGCAGATTCTTAACCACTGCGCCACCAGGGAAGTCCCTATTTATTTATTTTTGTATACAGTTTTCAAGATTCACCTCAGTCTTTGATAGTATTACTTTAATAATTTCTAAATTCTCAACCCTATCTACCACCTTCTTAATCAAATGCAAAGTAGATTAAAAATAAAGCCAGGAAATTGTACTGAAGGTTTAAAAGTCTGTTCACTTCTCTGTCCATTGATGAATGTTCTCATCAGAATTCCTGTGAGCATTATCCCTGTCCAAATTAAATCATCTCCTTCTCTCTTCAAAGAAAACACAAGAGGATTGAACTACTTTTCCTTCTTCAATATGTATAAAATATTTTCTCCTGGTAAAAGTGTTTGTCAAATTTCAAACCAGAATCAGAAGGACAGAATGTTCATTCCTCTATTAGGTTATAAAATCCTTGCGCTAGAAAGACAATGATCTTGACAAGGAAGAAATTCATCTTTTTGCATTAGTAACTGAACTGAAATGGAAAAGTGAGAGTGGAAAATTTGGATATTTTCCCCATGAAGAACATGTAAAATTACAATTGCTTGGCTATTGGTATACTTGGAATGGGTATTGAAATAGATATGGGTGAAGGAAACCATGAGTTTTGTGAATAATGCTTTTTAAAGGAAGTTCTAGTTTTTAAAAAATGGAAAGACAAGTATGTTGACCAAATTTTTGAGACTGATGACATTAACTTGAATGGCAGAAAGCCAATCTATGGTAATTGCTTTCTTCAGAAGCTAAAGGTACATTTACTTTTTAAATCACATGGAAAAATCAGGCATAGGGAGTAACCAAGCACAAGTTATCATATTCCAAGTGGAAGCCAAATGGTTCTTAGACTGTGACATATACAGTAGTACCCATGGAAATGGCCTGACTCAACTTTTCCCTCGAAAACCTCTCCAGGTTTCTTTGCCTTCCTAGAATGACTGAAACTGATATGTCCCTAAATAAACATGACTTTACACACTTTCTTCTTTATTCTTTCATGGAAATTTTCAAATAGATACAAAATGAGAGAGATCATTTTAATGAATCCTCAGCTCTTATCACACAGCTTCAACCACTATCAACACATGGTCAATCTTATTTCATCTATACATCATCCTCTTAACACCCTTTCATACAATTTTGAAGCGTGTCTAAGAGAGCATAGCATTTCATTTGTAAATATACAATTTCTTCTCAAGTTTAAAGAGTTGTAGTCTGAAACAGGCAGTAAATCAATGTTAAAGAAAAGTGGTGAAGTCACTCCCATCTTAAATGTGCTTCCTGATTCCACTGGCTCACCGTAGCTTCTCATTTTAGCCCAAGAAAGATAAGAGCACAGTTTTAACCAAGACTAGTAGTCAATCTATTGGAAAAAAAAAGTCAAGAAGGTAAAGATTCATTGTCATATATAGTAGATGCACATAATTATTTTTGTCTGCCTAGCATCTGAATACCATTTTCTGTCTTTGGAGACTTCTACACGTTGAAGCATCATAGAAGAAAAATCTGTTTCCCACTGTAGGAGCTGAAAATGCAGAAGCTCGCTTTTCCAGCTCTATTGTATCTAGAGCCATGGCCATAATGGAGGCTTAGCCATGAGACACACCTGCCCCAGATTGCAAAAAGGAGTTGGTGACCCAAAGAAGAACGGACACAGAGAGCCTGCTGTGGATGCAGCGGCTGTGGCAGCCATGTCCATTTTGTGGGTAGGGAGGGGAGAGGAGGAATACAATGGGAGACAGTGACAGTGGTGCCAGTATCTGAGTTCAGCTTCAGCGTATACAGCCTATTGATGTATGCTCAGCCATGAAGCCAATGTGGGACCAGGTTGTAAATATGATTATGGCTGGGGTGCTAGCTGAATAGTTTCCAAGCTGGTTTTTCAGCTCTGCTGGCCATTCTTTGAGCTACCCATATTTTTTGACTAAATTATTCTCTGTATAATCAGTGTTTCTGTTTTTGCTATCAAGAAACCCGACTGATGCACCTGGAGTTTATGCAAAACTTTAAATAAGCACCTCAAAGGGACCCTAAGATATAAGATGGATTAAGGAAGAAATAGAGAGGAGACCAAAAATTATTTAAAGATCACCAACAAAACGCTGGTAGAAACATATCGCAGTAGCAGTTTGAATAATTGTAGAGCAGTTCTGTTGGTGTGGTAGTTGAAGTTTTTTTCACTGCATTCCATTTGAACTTCTTGGTTCAAGGCATTGTTGATATATAACAGCGTTCATCAAGCATTGCCTATAAGAGTAAAACATGTGGGAAGAAAAGTCACCTTAAATATCCACCAGTTGGATTGGTCACATTAAGACAAACTCTGCTACACTGGTCTCTTCCACTGCCCATCCTACCCCGTCTTCTGCCAAAAGTTAATGGTTTTGGAAAAATGTCAGCGACACAATTTTAAGTTAAAAAAAAAAAAGCGTGAAAACCCAGCATCAAGCTAGATAGAAGAACAGTCCCAAGTATAGCCCCATTTCTGAAAGGTTTGTGTTTGTGAATACATACAGTATGTAAATATAAACACAGCAGAACTGCATGATGACCCTCAGTGGGAGACAGGAATAAAGAGATAATTTTTATTTGTTTTTTTTCCATAAGCTTTATGTATTAGTTTCCTATTGCTGCTGTAACAAATTACCACAAATTTAGTGGCTTAAAACAACACAAATTTATTATCCTACAATTCTGGAGGTCAGAAGTCTGAAATGAGGGACTTCACTGGTGACACAGTGGTTAAGAACCCTCCTGCCAATGCAGGGGACATGGGTTCGAGCCCTGGTCCGGGAAGATCCCACATGCCGCAGAGCAACCAGGCCTGTGTGCCACAACTACTGAGCCTGTGCTCTAGAGCCCAGCCCATGAGCCACAACTACTGAGCCCACGTGCCACAACTGCTGAAGCCTGCATGCCTAGAACCCGTGCTCCACAGAGAAGAGCTGCCGCAATGAGAAGCCTGTGCACTGCAACGAAGAGTAGCCCCTGCTCACTGCAACTAGAGAAAGCCCACAGGCATCAACAAAGACCCAACACAGCCAAAAGTAGATAAATAAATAAATATATTTTTTAAAGAAAGAAGTCTGAAATGAGCCTTATCGGGCTTAAGAGGTCAGCAGGGCTGTTTTCCTTCTGGAGACTGCAGGAGAGAATCTGTTTTCTTTACCTTTTCCATCTTCTAGATGCTACCCACAATCCTTGGAGTGTGACCTCTTCCTTCATCTTCCAAGTACATCACTCCAACCTCTGGTCCCCTCATCACATCTCCTTTTCTGACTTTATCCTCTTGATCCCTCTTTCACAGGCCCTTGTGATTACATCAAGCTCACTTGGATAATTCAAGAAAATCTTCCTGTCTCATGACCCTTAACTTAATTATATTTGCAAAGTCCCTTTTGCCATGAAAGTTAACATATTCATAGGTTCCAGAGATTAGGACTTTAGGAGGCCATTATTCTATCTATCACACATTCTAAAAACAATCTAATGTTATTGAGAATTTATTTTTTCCCTTGAAGCCTTGTTCTCAATAGTTTAATAGTTTTTTTTTTTTTTTTTTTGCGGCTCCGGACGCGCAGGCTCAGCGTCCATGGCTCACGGGCCCAGCCGCTCCGCGGCATGTGGGATCTTCCCGGACCGGGGCACGAACCCGTGTCCCCTGCATCAGCAGGCGGACTCTCAACCACTGCGCCACCAGGGAAGCCCCAGTTTAATAGTTTTATAGTGTAATTGTAAAATTCCTACAAAGCCTCAACTAGAGTGCAGTATTTAAGCCAAATAGATTAAATGATTAGTTTTCATTTTTGTCACTTTCTTTTTTTTTTTTTACAAAAATATGGTTTTTTCAAACCCAAGATAATGCTAGAAATTAAAGAATTTATAGTTCTCCATATTTCCTTTCTTTTCACTCTCTGTGGCTTTTTTTATATCACAGTTACATTATTTCATTTGACAAAATGCCTTGAAAGTATTGTTCAGTATAGGTACGGTTGACATTGAATCCATCTTCTCACTTCTTAAAGATAGATATTGTGCTAAGTGTCAATGAATATATACCAACAAATGCCATTAACAATAATATAAATAACAAAGATATTAACTTTTTTTACCATTTTTTTGTCAAATGTTTTTCAGATTTTTTTTCACGTGGACCATTTTTAAAGTCTTTATTGAATTTGTTACAATATTGCTTCTGTTTCATGTTTTGGGTTTTTGACCACAAGGCATGTGAGATCTTAGCTCCCTGACCAGGGATTGAACCCACACCCCCTGCATTGGAAGGCAAAGCCTTAACCACTGGACTGCCAGGGAAGTCCATTTTGAACTATTTTGTATCCTTCCTTTCATTTATTTTTTTAATTAATCTTTATTGGAATATATTTGCTTTACAATGGTGTGTTAGTTTCTACTGTTTTATATAATAATTCATCAATGGATAAAGAAGATGTGGTATATATACACAGTGCAATACTACTCAGCTATAAAAAAGAATGAAATAATGCCATTTGCAGCAACGTGGATGGACCTAGAGATTATCATATTAAGTGAAGTTATATTAAGTGAAGTTAAGTCAGAAAGAGAAAGACAAATACCATATGATATCACTTATATGTGGAATCCAAAATATGACACAAATGAACTTATTTACAAAACAGAAACAGCTCACAGATATAGAAAAACTTATGATTACCAAAGGGGAAAAGGGGTGGGGAAGGGATAAATTAGGAGTTTGGGGTTAGCAGATACAAAGTACTATATATAAAATAGGTAAGCAACAAGGTCCTACTGTATAGCAGAGGGAACTATATTTGATATCCTGTAATAAACCATAATGGAAAAGAATATGAAAAAGAATATATGTGTGTATGTGTATAACTGATTCACTTTGCTGTACACCAGAAACTAACACAACATTGTAAATCAACTATACTTCAATAAATAAACCATCAAATGCTAACATTTACATTAAAGATATATGGCTTTTGATGCCTTTAAAATTTGGCCCAAATGGTAGATAATAATAGAATAATTTCTAGTTCAAGTGTGTTTTATGCTTGAAAACAGAAATTCATGATTAATATATTTTTGTTTACCTACCTATAACTATTAATGGTTGGGAAAGAAATATTTCTTCCAATGTAAAAGGATTCTCAGTTTCTGTTGCTGTTATATAAAATAATATCGAATCTCCATCTCCTGATTTACAGAATATCTGATGGAAAAATGCTCACTAATAACAATCTGTACAGTTAGGGATGCTCTTTCCAAGGATAAATGTGATTAACGGGCTTGCTAAATAACTCAGCTAGAAAAACAAAAAATAGACAACATAGCTTTCATTTGTCAACCCGCCTTAAAAGCAAATGACAGGAGCAATTTCTCTTTTTCTTTTACTCGCCCAATATGAATTCATAGTCATTAGAGGGTTGAGTGTGCAGTGCCTTGCAGGTGTTCTTTTGTAACACAGGAATATTCATTAAGTCTTTGTACAATATCCAGTCACTAATTACTATTTAGCTCCACGAGTTCATGTCTCAGAGTCTTTATGTGTTGCTGTTTTTCCCTGCTCAGCCAGCCTCCTTTGCTTGGCAGTGTTTTGCATCTGCCTTCCCCCTGTGTGTTTGTAACTATCTCTCTGGTGTAGGTCATTCTCCAGCCTTCACAGAACCTCAGTAGCATAATGGGTATATTTTGACTCCACTGAATTTCTGTTACAGAATTCTCTCTCCACCTCCTCTCACCGCCCACGATTTTCATGTTGTTCCCAGTGATATCTTGCCAACCTTCTACTTTCCTGGGAAACTGTGTGAAGACTTCTCTTTTTTCTGAGCTATAGAATCTTGACAGAAATGATCATAATGTTAATAGGTGGGTCTGTTATCATGGGGAAAATGTAAGGAATGTTTTAATTCGTCGGAAAGAATGTAATCGTGCAGAAGTTTTCTAATTAGAATACTTTTCTCCTAATGGTAGAGTAGTTAGAAGTCAGGTTTATAGAGAGTTGAAATTCCCCTAAGATTATTACTTCATACTTGAGGCCCTCCCTGCACACTCTGGGCAACTGACCAACTGGAATGATTTCAGGGGTCTGGGAAGCTCCTTGGTCGCACATATTTCTCTGACCAAGGTTCAGAAGAACCACTCTTTAAGGGCTTTCTGGTAAAGATGTTTTAGGATTAGTAGCTAATCTTTGGGGCTAGTTAAACCTATCATCATTCACATTACCTAAACAGAGAACAGACACTAAAGGTATGGGAACTCATGAAGTGTAATTTTTAAATGGAAAGGACCAATTAAGAGAAGTGATAGAGAAAAATGCCTGGAGGGCAGCACACTGTAAACAGTTTGTGGTTTGAAGTTCATCATAGAAAAGAAGCAACAGGAAAGCTTTAGGGAATGTTGCATAGTTTTCCATATAGATGTATTTATTCATCATTATTTTACATGGTTCTCATTAAGTGTCTATTGCCTATGGTCCAGTTAAACCATTTGGTGTCAGCTATGCAAAGCAATAGTTTTTCACGTTTTTATTTTACTGGCCAAAATCTTTTCCAATAAAAATTTACATATTCTCATTGTGTAAACCAAATGAAAGGAGAGCTATCCTGATTGAAGAGGGTTGGAATATTTGAGGATTTCTCTTTCCCACAGCACCTGGCCTCTCCTTCCTCTCCCCCAACAATCTGTGAGGCAGCTCTCTGATTAAAGTCTGTTTGAGTAATCAACATCCTTTGAAATGAGGGGCATTTATTCAATAGATTCATGATTGAAACCACCACTTCAAGAAGAAAAATCACTCTTCATTAAAGTTGGCAAACTGAAGAAATTGCTGATACCCCACTTCATTAATCCATTCACTCATTTTCTTTTCCAAAGAATATTGATAACCTAGTATGTGCCACTGACATGCTCTGGAGATAGAAGAGTGACCAGTGTAGACATGGGCTGTGCCTCACGGAATTTACACCCTAATTAAGAGTCAGCCATTTGAAGCAACATGGATGGACCTAGAGATTATCGTACTAAGTGAAGTCAGTCAGGCAGAGAAAGACAAATACGGTATGTTATCACTTATATGTGGAATCTAAAAAAAATGATACAAATGAACATATTTACAAAACAGAAACAGATTCACAGACATAGAAAACAAATTTATGACTGCCAAAGAGGAAGAGGGGGAGGAATAAATTAGGAGTATAAAATGAACAGGTACACACTACCACATATAAAATAAACAAGGATTTACGGTAGAACACAGGGAACTATATTTAATACCTTGTAATAACTTATAATGGAAAAGAATCAAAAAAAGACTATAAACATATACATATATATGTATAACCAAATCACTTTGCTGTAACTCTGAAACTGACATAATGCTGTAAAGCAACTATACTTTAATTAAAAAGAGTCAGCTATGTGCCATCACATGCACTCTTTGAACAAACGATTTGCCCAAGGTGTTTGCCTCTGTCCAACCATATTTTGCTCAAAGCATACTTTTCCATAGATAATATTCTTAGACGTGTCTTATGACAACTTGCTCACACTGTATAAAGTTCAAAAGCTTATCTAGGTGGGGCTAATACAGCAATTGAGAACACTATTTGCAATATGTTGAAAGATTGCCAAAGCATTACCCAATCCCAAAAGACATTATTATTCTATAGTCAAAATATGCAGGGTTAGAAGGAGTCTTTTCCATTCATCCATCCTACTGTTTCTCAGTTCCCTCTATCTATGAAGTTCTTTGGGACATTTAAAATTCATTCTCTGGGGACTTCCCTGGTGGCGCAGTGGTTAAGAATCTGCCTGCCAGTGCAGGGGACACAAGTTCGAGCCCTGGTCCTGGAAGATCCCACATGCTGTGGGGTAACTAAGCCCATGCACCACAACTACTGAGCCTGCGCTCTAGAGCCCTCGAGCCACAACTACTGAGCGCACGCACCGCAACTACTGAAACCCGCAGGCTTAGAGCCCGTGCTCCACAACAAGAGAAGCCACCGCAATGAGAAGCCTGAGCACCACAATGAAGAGTAGCCCCCGCTTGCCACAACTAGAGAAAGCCCGTGTGCAGCAACGAAGACCCAACACAGCCAAAAAAAAAAAAAATTCATTCTCTGAACAAACTCAAAAAATCTCAACAGCTCATTTCTTTTAAGGCTTTTTCTTTTCGATCACCAGCAAATCATAGAAGAGCAGACAAGTTGCACAGCCTGTGATCTCAGGAAGCTGCGCCCGCAGAGGCAGACTGACTGGCTTCATAGGAGCCGCTGTGTGTGATCCCCAGGGTCTGCCCTTCCAGACGCCCTACATGTATAACTGAGCCACTTTGCTGTACCCCTGAAACTAACACCACATTGTAAATCAACTCGACTCCTATATAAATTTAAAAAAAGAACACCTTTCTAGAGTCAATATTTTATATCATGCCATCCCTCCTCTTGGTATGCCCTCCAAACTACTGCATGTTACGTTTTCTTTTAAAAACGTTCTTTACTTTTATTCTGAAAACCCTTGAAATAGCTCGAACCAGTCCAAAGTGAGGTAGAACAGTACCCGGAAATCAATGGCATAATACTAACTAACATAAATAGCACTAGTTTACTACTAGTTATTCATAATTAATTTGATCCTTACAATAACACTGTGACAGATGGAGAAACTGAGCTTCAGCAAATGCAGAATAACTAAAAGGCACACAGTTAGAAAGCATCTGAGCTTAACTCAAAAGCTGGTCTTCTGATACTCAGAACTGAGTCAAATCGGTACCCGCTGCCCACCCGCATTTCTGGACCTGGGATCATCCCAGGCCTCAGACCTCCACATGGGCTCACGTTTAGATTCTTGAGAAAACTCGTCAGAAAGACATTTTAATCTTGATTTCCTGCAAGAAGGGGGAGACGTTGTGAGGAATTCGAAGCCGTCTATGAGAAAGAGGAAGGACAGGGTGGTGAGGTGACTGCAAGCACTGACTGGAATTGTGAGGTAGCACCACTCAGCGCCCCGGGCCAGGCCTGCCCTGCTTCCCTCCGCCTTCTTCCTGCCCCTCAAGCACTCAAAGCTCTTTCCCACCTGGGGATCTTCACACTGCTGCCCGCTCAGCCTGACGTGCTTCCCCAGACCTTCTACTGGCTGGTGCATTTCCACGATTCCCATCATGTTCAGGTGGCCTCTCCTCAGGGAGGCCTCTTCTGACACCCCTCTATGACCCACCCCGTTGCCTCTGTCCTGTCACCTCATTTTGTTTTCCTCACACTGCTTACACTCTGAACTTGACTTATTGACTTTTTAAGATTGTGGCAAAACCCAGGTAACGTGAAGTGTACCGTCTTAAACATCTTTAAGTTCAGTGGCATGAAGTATACTCACGAAGTTGTGCTGGGATCATGACCACCCAGCTGCAGAACTCTCTTGCAAAACTGAAACTCTATACCCATCGTACAACTCCCCATTCCCCTTCCCCAGCCCCTGGCGAGCATAATTCTGTGTTCCGTCTCTAGAAATGTGACTATCCTAGGCACCTCATGTAAGTGGACTCATACAGTGTTAATCTTTTTGTGACCAGATTATTGCACTTAGCATAATGTCCTCCAGTTTCACCCATGTTGTCGAATGTGCCAGAATTTACTTCCCTTTTAAGGCTGAATAATATTCCATCGTATGTATAGATCACTTTTTTTTTTTTACACCCATTCATCCATTCATTGACACTAATGTTGCTTCTGCGGTTTGGCTATTGTGAATAATGCTGCTGTGAACATAGGTGTATAAATGTCTTCAAGTCCTTTCTTTCAGACTTTTTGGGTATGATACCCAGAAGCAGAATTGCTGGACCATATGGTAATTCTATTTTTACTTATTCAACATAGGCTGGCATACAGTAGGTACTTGATTATTTTTTGATTGGACAAAGGATGGCCGTTGGGCCATAGAGCACATACTTTTTCATTTAATTTTTAAAGTATATAATACATGTAAATGGTTAAAAAAAAACTATAATAGGGTTTAATTGACAAGCAAGTCTCTCTCTTCTTGCCCCCAACTAACTAATTTCTCTTGTTAGAGGCAATATTTTTACTAATTTCTTATATGTCTGTCTAGAAATATTCTATGAATGTACAAACATATATAATATATACTCTCTTTCTTCATTAATGGTATACGTACTTATGAACAAAGTGAAGAATTACCAGGCAGGGTCAGACTAATGGACTGATTCTGGGAAGAGTTAAGACCTCAGAATAAGAGCCCAGAAAAGACAGTCCTCAAGCATCAAGGAACATTCTTCCATGTGTCAGTTAAGTCCCTACTTGCACCTGGCAACACCTTTTCTCTGCCCCTTGTACACCAATTAATTCTGGGTGTCCTCCCTACCTGCCAAGGAGAAAGGCCACGTGGCAGGGCAGAAAGATGCAACATGAGTTTGATTGAGGGGTTTGAGGTCACAGCACGATGTGGAAGTGGGAAGTACCCAATAACCATCACAGTTATGAGGATGGAAGTGGTGGGTATGAGTCTGAACTAGAGATAAAGTCTTGGGTGTCAACTATAGAGAAAGGGGTGCTGAATTTTGTGGGCAGCAATGAGACTTCAGAGAGAGTGTGTCAAAGGGAAGAGCAGGGCTTCCCTGGTGGCGCAGTGGTTGAGAGTCCGCCTGCCGATGCAGGGTACACGGTTTCGTGCCCTGGTCCGGGAAGATCCCACATGCCGCGGAGCGGCTGGGCCCATGAGCCATGGCCGCTGAGCCTGCGCGTCCGGAACCTGTGTTCTGCAGCGGGAGGGGCCACAGCAGTGAGAGGCCCGTGTACCACAAAAAAAAAAAAAAGAGGGAAGAGCAGTAAGCCAAGGACTGGGCTCTGCTGATGCCCCTGGACAACAGGCAGGGAGAGGGAAATTGTTGAAAACAAGTATCATCAGACAGCATCATCAGTAACAGAGGAAATTTAGACATGGGCATGACGGTGACGTTTCTTCAATTAATAACTTGCAAGTTCACTCTGAATCGTGTAAGCTTTCCTTTTTAGTACTTCCAGTAATTTTTTTGCTCTGAGACCAAATGCTTTCCTGGAACACTGTTCTGTAAAAATATGTAACTCTAAAAGACAGCATTTGTCGATGAGGAACAAGGAAGAAACAGTGTGTTCTGGCCACAAGCAGTATTCTGAACATGTTCCTCTGGCCAGATACTTGCCATATTTCCACTATTCCTTCCAGTCCTTGTTTTCTTCTTCAACCTATTTTAAAATACCATGTTTCCTTTCTGACTTACTTACTCATTTCTAAACCTAAAACAATAGTTGTTCTTTTCTCTGCATTGCCGTGCCATTTTTCTCTCTGTGGGTAGGAACAATTAGCTCTTTCTGAATCTTCAATTAGGTTCTTGATGATTTACCTATAAAAGTTACTTATAGATGTCTCTTAGGAACACTGTCCACAGTGGCTTGTTTGTATCTTAATCTTTTTTTCTTTTTATTGGCCGTGATGCCCAGCTTGTGGGATCTTAGTTCCCCCACTAGGGATTGAACCCAGGCCCTTGGCAGTGAGAGCCTGGAGTCCTAACCATTGGGCCACCAGGGAATTCCCTATATCTTAGGATACAACCTTTCAATCTTCAAACTTCCCTTTTCCCTCTTCTCTCCTGTTTCTTTCAGGCCCAAATATACAAGACAGCCTTCTGAATAGTAAGTACATTTCTCATGGGACAACTTGAAAGAATGCATTTTTAAAAAAAGGTCTTTTTGTCCTGAAGGAATAATGGGAATCCTGGTTCTTTGGCTGTTTTTTTGTTTTGTTTATTGAAGTATAGTTGATTTACAATATTGTGTTAGTTTCAGGTATACAGCAAAGTGATTCAGTTATATGTGTGTATATATATATATATATATATAATATATATAATACATATATATAATATATATATTCTTTTTCGGATTATTTTCCCTTATAGGTTACTGAGTGTAGTTCTCTGTGCTATATAGTAAGTCCTTGTTGGTTACCTATTTTATATGTAGTAATGTTCTTTGGCTGTTTTATGATGAAATTTCACCTTTGGCTTTCTATTTAGGGCTCACTGTGTATCAATGCTTTATTGTTCTTTGAGGGAGAGCAAGAAGGTACTTGTGAATCCTAGTAAGCCCACATATTAGGGATGCAAACACAAGTTCCAGAATCTATAAACTCATAAACATAAGTCCATGACATGTGGAGAAAAGAAAAATAACAAAGAAGGAGCCCAGTTATTCTCAAGAAAATACAGCTAAGGGGAAGAGTCTTAAAAATTATTTAAGCCTTTATATGTGTCTATACGTACTTATTTCTATTCAACTCGCCTTTATTGACTACTTATCATGTGTCAGGCACTCGTTAATGCGGTAACATAAAGATAAATGATTTTATAGAGCATAGGTAGTAGGTAAAATGAATATGACCTTTTCACAGAGAAAAGTAAATATGACACCATTGGTGTTACAAAATCCCAGTGGAATAGAATGTCAACTAGGAATGGGGCTTTGGAAGGGAAATCTAGTTCAGGAAAGTATCTAATGGAAGAGATCTGTTGAGAAGGTATAAAACCCTGCATGAAATTCAGAAGGACACATTGGCTATATTTATTAGGAGAGTTAGAAGGTACCATACTTCTTCTGCATGCGTCATCCTACCCAAAGAGGAACATCTAATAAATCCTTGGCTTAGCTTACTGACAGTTTCTCCTGTTAGGGTAAGAAAAACAATGAGGAAACAGCTGTGTTGGCTGTACTTCTAGCCAACCTGGAAGACTGGTCAGGGGTATGGAAATGGCAGGAGTCACGAGGGAAGGTGGTTCCAGTACATGATAATAACAAAGGGGGAGAAGTTGTGAGTGGCTAAGCACTTCCCTGACTGTAAGAAAGGAACCTGTAGAAGGTTCAAAGGAAATGTACATGTGATCCATCATCTGAGACTAAGAAAGAATATGACTAAAAGAGAGAAGGAGGTTCTACCAAGTTAACACTGAGAAGGCAATTAGAAATTATCTCGAGTAGAAAGAGAATGGGGAGATGGCCATAGAGACCAACGCAGGTACATAGATACTCTGAGGACTTCTGATTTTGAAAGGCTATGTGGAAAAGATGCAAGCTGGGACACAAAGTGAAGGGCACCTAAAAAAGTGATGCGATCTTTTCAGACTAGCAAGAATCAGCCTATATATGCTGATGGAGCAAGACACTGTTTTGACACATTAACTATGACGTTTTCCCTGGAGACTTCTTGCTACCTTGTGACTCTCCCTCAACAGCAAGCTAGACACAAAGCCCCTGTTATCTCGAGTGAGAATTGTAACAGCAGCAACCCGAAGAAAATGTAGTTCAGTTCTGGGACCTGCTTTGTTGTACAGCTTTGTCAGAGTAAGAGATACCCCCAAACCCCATACTGACTCACTCTGCCCCATGGCTATGCCAAGTTTGATTCTTTTTAAAATCAATGAGAAAATTTCAGAAATCAATTTTGTTTTTTTTTTTTTTACTTGAAGAAATGAATAATTTTTTACTACCTTCTTTTTTCTCTAAGATAATTTTAACAATAATAAACATTACTCAGACTACTTAAAGACATTTCTACTACAGGTGAATTTTTTCACTGGATTATACATGAAGTCCAGGAGACCACTCCCTACCCATTGCCAACAACAACCCTTACCAGGCTCAAACACACAAGAACTCCAGGGCATGGTCAAGTGACTACCACAGGGGAAGGAGGTATTTGACTCCTTTTATTAAGAGCCCTAGGGCAGAAATGGTGAGCTATAAAGCCATCACCACCTATTGTCAACTCATCTTAGGCAGTTTCAGTGGGTAGGTTTCTCACTATGCTTCATCAAACTCAATTCAGGTGACCTCTAGACAAAGGAATTACTCATAGAAATTTGGTGATCATTACCTGGTCTCCTCCATTTTTGCGACATAGATTTTTATCTCCTAGAAAAGAGTCTTACGTATCTTGCTATTACCTACTTTAGAATCATAGTCAACGTCATAAATTGCTCTTCCTAGTTGTTTCTCAGAGGAAACAAAATCCTAGTCATATTAATTGCATACAGTTCTTCTAGACTGTTGTTCAAAGAAGTAAATATAGTTGGCTATGGCATTGGTCCCTCCTGACCTCTTTGTGCACAAGACAGAGCTTCTGCACAATAATGATGCAAGGATTGGATCTGTAATAACTTGAATACTCATTGGAAAGAATAATGACTTGTGGACGGATGGCAATGTGAAAAGAAGCTTCAAAGAATATCTCAAAGGAAGCTGTCCTATTAACAATTGTTTAAAGATGACTAGGATGAAGACATGAAAAACATAAAGAATTATAATATATAAGCAAAATAAAGGTGGTGGGAATAATATACCAGATAGCAGAGTCAAAATATGAAAGTGTCACAAACAGTTGATAAAGTGGGGTGAAATAAATGATACCTGAGAAAAGAAATATAAATTCCCACATTAGACCTGAAAAAAAGTCAGGTTTTTCAAATCCAGATCATGGGGAAAATATCTTAGGAGCAGGTCTCGTGAAAAAGGTTGAGTGTTTACACTGAAAAGAATGTCAACATTGACCAGATTAAAGAAGGCAATAAATTTTATTTGGGACCATGGGTGGTCAATGCATTTTAAAGTTGCATTAATAGAGTAACGATGTCCACATCTAGGGTAGTACTTGTCTCAATTGTACTCTGCCCCCAACACAACTCATCCAGATGTTATATTTATTCCTTGGTACATCATGGAAAGCATTTTGGAGTAAGATAAATGGAATTACAAGGAACTAAGTGAATTTTTATATACCCAGAACCCCTTTTTACAAAAAAGAAATAACCTCCCCTTTATTCCATGTGGTCCTGATGAGATTATCCCTCATTGTACCCTCCCTAGTCTTTGGTCCAGAGTGATTAGTTCAGGGACTGATGAGATTTGTGTATTTGAGGTTCAAGAATTTTTCATCTTTGTTATGATAGGCTGTAAGATGTAGGCTTGGGACAGCCAGGTACCAATTATCTGGCCATAGGAGCCTGTTGCCTACAGAGGAGAGTGAGGTCAGCATGCGAAGCAGAGATAGTGGTATGTTACAGCCAGCTCAAACTGACTCATGAGAGCCAACTCTTAAATTTTCATGAAATTTTATGAACCAGTAGTTAAAGGCAGCCATTTTTTGTTATTTATTTTCTTTTATTTTTATGTTTTTATAAATGTATTTAATTTATTTATTTTTGGCTGCATTGGTCTCTGTTGCTGCGCACGGGCTTTCTCTACTTGTGGTGAGCGGAGGCTACTCTTCGTTGCGGTGTGCAGGCTTCTCATTGCGGTAGCTTCTCTTGTTGCAGAGCACGGGCTCTAGGCACACGGTCTTCAGTAGTTGTGGCTCACGGGCTTAGAGCACAGCCTCAGTAGTTGTGGTGCACGTTCTTTGTTGCTCCGCGATGTGTAGGATCTTCCCAGACCAGGGCTGGAACCCATGTCCCCTGCATTGGCAGGCGGATTCTTAACCACTGCGCCACCAGGGAAGTCCTAGTTTTTAGTTTTTATTTTAAAATTTTTTTTATTAAAATATAGTTGATTTACAACATTGTGTTAGTTTCTGTTGTATAGCAAAGTGATTCAGTTTTATAGATATAGATATATAAATAATATATAATTCTTTTTCATATTCTTTATACATATTCTTTTTCATATTCTTTTCCATTATAGGTTATAATAGAATATTGAATATAGTTCCCTGTGCTATACAGTAGGACCTTGTTGTTTATCTATTTTATATATAGTACTATGTATCTGCTAATCCCAAACTCCTGATTTATCCCTCCCCCATCCCTTTTCTCCTTTGGTAACCATAAATTTGTTTTCTATGTCTGTGAGTCTGTTTCTGTTTTGTAAATAAGTTCATTTGTGTCATATTTTGGATTCCTCATGTAAGTGATATCATATGGTATTTGACTTACTTCACTTAGTATGAAAACCTCTAGGTCCATCCATATTGCTGCAAATGACATTATTTCATTCTTTTTTATGGCTGAGTAATATTCCATTGTGTATATATACCACATGTTCTTTATCCATTCATCTGTCGATGCGCATTTAGGTTGCTTCTGTGTTGGCTATTGTAAATAGTGCTGCTATGAACATTGGGGTGCATGTATCTTTTTGAATTATGGTTTTCTCAGGATATATGCCCAGGAGTGAGATTACTGGATCATATGACTACTCTATTTTTAGTTTTTTGAGGAACCTCCATACTATTTTCCATAATGGCTGTACCAATTTACATTCCCACCAAAAGTGTAGGAGGGTTCCCTTTTAAAGACAGTCATTACTAAAAAATAAATTATATAAATATACACTTAAGTAAACTATAATTAAAAACAAAGGTAATACCTATTCAAAACTCATTTCTTCCTAATTATTTTACTACATTTTATTATTATCTGTGCTCTTGGGACTATTTACAGCTATTGTTCTCTAAATAGTGGAAGTACTAGATAATGGTGCATTACTGCACATCTCTTCCCAGTTCTGTGTTCAGTGATATTTACATTGGTAGATTGAAATTAGCCAGTGTGGGAGTATTTTTACTATAGAAATTGATAAACACTACAAATCAAGGCTGGATTTTTTGTTTTATTGATTTTTGGGATCAGAGGTCAGCCAACATTTTCTGTAAAGGACCAAATAATAAACATTTCGGGTTTTGCAGGCCATATCATCTGTCAAAACTACTCACCTGTACCACTGCAGTACAAAAGCACATATAGACAATACATAAACAAATGAATGTGGCTGCATTCCAATAAAGCTTTATTTAGAAAAACAAGCTACAAGCCAGATTAGGACCACAGGCATAGTTTGCTAATCCTGTCTCTAAAGTTGTAGAGCAAATGTTAATTATACAGATTAAACATAAAAGTGTGTCATGTCTAAGGAAGGTATATCACATAGCATAAAGAAATGAGGAAATACTATCAGGTATTCAAAAATTATAGTCTGATTCAGCAAAATCAGGCTTTGCAAAAGGAGTTCCCACATACATATTTATTGTTTCACTTTCGTCTTATCTGTATCAGCTTAGGCTGCCATAACAAAATACCATAGACTGGATAGCTTAAACAACAAAAATGTATTTCTCACAGTTCTGGAGGCTGGAAGTCCAAGATCATCAACATGCCAGCAAAGTAGGTTTCATTCTGAGGCCTCTTTTCTTGGTTTGTAAGTAGCCTCCATCTCACTATATGCTCACATGACCTCTTCTGTGTGTGCATGCAGAAAGAGAGAGAGAAAAGGATATCTTATTCTTTTTTTTAAATTCTATCGAAGTATAGTTGATTTACAATGTTGTGTTTAAGCTCTGCTCTACAGCAAAGTGACTCAGTTATCCATATATATATTCTTTTTCATATTCTTTTCCATTATGGTTTATCACAGGATATGGAACATAGTTCCCTGTGCTGTACAGTAGGACCTTGTTGTTTATCCATCCTATATATAATAGTTTGCATCTGCTAATCCCAAACTCCCAACATCCCTCTCCCAATCCCCTCCCCTTGGCAAGTCTATTCTCTATATTTGTGAGTCTGTTTTTGTTTTGTAGATACATTCATGTGTGTCGTTTTTTTAGATTCCACATATAAGTGATATCATAAGGTATTTGTCTGAACCACTCGCATAGTATGATAATCTCGAGGTCCATCCATGTTGCTGCAAATGGCATTATTTCATTATTTTTAATCGCTGAGTAATATTCCATTGTATATATGTGTCACATCTTCTTTATCCATTCCTCTGTCAAAAGACATTTAGGTTTTTTTCCATGTGTTGGCTATTGTAAATAGTGCTGCTATGAACATAGGGGTGCATGTATCTTTTTGAATTATAGCTTTGTCTGGTTATATGCCCAGGAGCGGGATTTCTAGATCATATGGCAACTCTATTTTTAGTTTTTTGAGGAACCTCCATACTGTTTTCCATAGTGATTGTACCAATTTATGTTCCCACCAATAGTATAAGAGGGATCCCTTTTCTCCACACCCTCTCCAGCATTTATTATTTGTAGACTTTTTAATGATGGTGATTCTGACTGCTGTGAAGTGGTACCTAACTGTTGTTTCGATTTGCATTTCTCTAATAGTTAGCAATGATAAGCATCTTTTCATGTGCCTGTTGGCTATCTGTATGGCTTCTTTGGAGAAATGTCTATTTAGGTCTTCTGCCCATTTCTTATTCTTCTTTTAAGGCACCAGTCCTATTAGATTAGGATTGATTATGACCTCATTTAACTTTCATTACCTCCTTGTAGGCCCTATCTCCAAGTACAGTCACATTGGGAGTTAGGGCTTTGTCTTAGTTGACTCAGGCTGCTATAGCAAAATACCATAGACTGGTAGCTTAAACACTATTTATTTTCTCATACTTCTGGAGGCTAGAAGTCTGAGATCAGAATGCTAGCATGATCAGGTTCCAATGAGAGCCTGGCTAGCAGATAGCCACCTTCTCATTGTGTCCTTACATTTGGTGGAGGGGTGGGTGTGGCTGTGGGAGGAGCTCTAGTCTGTTCCTTTTCTTATAAGAACACTAATTCCATCATGAGGACCCCACCTTCCTGACCTCATCCAAGTTTAATTACCTCCCAAAGGCCCTACCTCCTAATACCATCACATTAGAGGTTCACACTTCAACGTATGCATTTTGGGGAGACACATTCAGTCCATAACTGACTTCAAACATGAGTTTAGGGTGGGGAGACACAATTCAGTCCATAACATTGTCGTTCTTATTAATAAAAATAGTAGCTAACATTCACAACTACACTCATTCTTCAGTAACCACGACATTTGGCTACAAGTACAAGAGTTTGACAAAAATCAACAAAAGCATTCTATGAGAATAAATTAGCTGTATCAACTTTATATAAAGAGGATGATATATTTTGTTATTAGTAGTAAATTGTGCTAAACATCCTTTAGAGTAGTGAAATTTACAATAAGCTTATGTGTGTATATGCATACATACATTCTTTTTCTTCAGAGACCTAGTTGTTGAACATTTCCAGCCCACCACTAGGCAGAGACAAGTAGAAGTGAATGATGAAAAAGAGCTTGAGGGACAGTGTTAAGCCCCCAGATCCAGCAGTATTTATAATGCCAGATCCACCCTTGTATTCTCCAGTTACATGAACCAGTAAATTCCTCTCATTGTGATTGCCTAAAGCTAATTTTTTTTTTTTTTTTTTGCGGTATGCGGACCTCTCACTGTTGTGGCCTCTCCCGTTGCGGAGCACAGGCTCCGGACGCGCAGGCTCAGCGGCCATGGCTCACGGGCCCAGCCGCTCCGCGGCATGTGGGATCTTCCCGGACCGGGGCACGAACCCGTGTCCCCCGCATCGGCAGGCGGACTCTCAACCACTGCGCCACCAGGGAAGCCCCTAAAGCTAATTTTAATTGGATTTTTGTCACCTGCTTTCAAGAATCCTGACTAATGCTATGTGTCATAGGCAAATTCGGGGAACAAAATAATTAGTATTTTTTAAAGCCCTGAGGAGGAAGTTTCTGCAGGTTTGAAGACACAGCCTTCACTTTCAGGATCAAATCAGACTTGAAGCAGAAGGGATAAATGAGCTGTGTCCTGAAACTCTGGATTTTGCATTGCTGGCTTTACTGCTTCTCCAACTCTGCTCTCATGTCCCACTTTAATAACAGGATCCATATCTGAGCCCCAGTTCCCAGTTTTCACCCAGTTCTGAAAATAGGGCTCTTCTGGTTCTAGCGCCTGATCCACTTGTCTGGTCCCAGTCCCTTTAGGCCTGGCTCTGTCTTTTCCCTCCCACATGCTCCAGGGCTTCGCTGTAGGAAGGCAGTATCCCCTGTGCCACTGTCCTGTGCGTATCTTTGTTAGACCTGCCCCTCCCTGATTTCCCATCGCAGTGCTCTTGTGGGGATGTGTTCTGCTGGCCCTCTCTGATGCGATTTGCTGTTCTCAACAATACCTCCCATCTGTAACATGACCCACATGTCACAATGTCCTGCCTGCCACGCTAGCCCCTTCCCTGAGTCTGCCGCTCATTGGAGCCCACCTGGCTGGCCCTTCTCAGCCAGGGCCCTCCTTACAGAGTGGGCTCTTCCCAGGCCTCCACTGCAACCAGTCAAGCCAGGCCCTGATAAGTCTCTTCTCAGAACTGCAGCTCCTGATGTCAGCTTGTGGGGAACCATACACTGCAATTTAGAAACCATGTGCACACCTACTTTTCAACACAGGCTTGGCGTTCCCCTTGAATACTGAGGAGAATAGCTCTACCTGTGAAAATGAAGTGCTAAATATTGTTTAAATTTATCACTAAAAACCAAATTAATTCTAGGTAGTGGGTTGACATGTACTTAGGTGGTTCTACAAAATAAGGCTGAAGACCGTTTCCACCTGCCTACTTGTAACTTCCTTTACCCGTCCCCCCACCTCCACCTGTTCTTTTGAGATGTCAAAGCCACTAAAATCAAGGGAGGAGAGAGAAGCATTAATCTAAAACCTCAAACAGCAATAAAAAGCTTAGTTCCACAGTCCTCGAGACAAGAATCACATGTATCTTTTATCTTTGTTAGCGTGTTCCTTTGCACGGCGGGTGCAGACACAGCCCAACGTCTTAATAATGGGTCCCATTAAATTGCATTTTCCTCTTTGCTTGAAAAAAATTAATGTCATCATACACATTATGTTCAAGCAATTATAATGTGTCAACATCATAAAGTCTGGACTGATGAGTTCGAAAGATTGAAAATAGGGTAATTTACTTTGTTCCACTTGAGAGAAAGTAAGAGATGAAGCAAAATGGACTAATTAACAACCTTACCCTGTCTGGAATTTTTTTCAGATGCTACAGAAAAAAAAATGGCCTTAAAGAACAGATATTGCAGAAAAGACAGGACCCATTCAAGATCCATGCATATAATAATGCAATTATTACAATAGAGAGTTTCTCTCAAATCATATAAAGGCTTCCATTGGGGATTTTCCACAGTAATGGGATTTGTCTTAGTTGTTCCCTGGAGCAGCTGTGCTCAAACATTTTTGTACTACAACTCACTTGATGGATGACATGTAAATATTTGACACTCCCACAGGCATGCCCAGGTTTTAATGAATCAAAAACAATTTTTGTGTGCAGAAATAAAGCACTACCATTATTTGTAATGGTCAGGGCTATTAAATGTAGATCAGTAATGGATAGGCAAGACTGCCAGTTACACTTAATTCCTGATACATTAGTGGTAATTCCACATCTTTTTCTCCCACTCAAAACAGCATTATGGAGTTTAGATGATTGAGAGTTATGTTATTTGGGGGAGTAATCTTGAATCCACTCAAATGAATATTTTAAATTTAAAATATTTGCAAACTTGAGAACTTCAGTTCTCATCAGTTATACATTACTGTGACACACCTCACATATGATTGAGACTTACAGCCTTGGAATTTAGGTCATCAAATAATAAGAGGGAAAGTGGAAGGGAAAGGAAGAAAAACCATTTTTATAGGAAATGAAAAGGGGTGGGAAAGAGAATAGGGATGAAATGGAAAAGAAGAATTTGGCAGGCGGTGTGGAGTGTTAGAATACCAGCTTCTTTGACTTCCCCCAGTTTAGCAGATGTGTTTGGAAGTAAAGAAAGCAAATTGACTCGGGCCTTTATTCAGTGGAGTCTTAAGACCCGGTAGATGGGGAGAAGAAGGCCCAAGTGGGGACCGGCATGTCCCAGAACTTTTCATGAGTATACCTTGAAAAGTCAGGAGACAAAGTACACTTTTGACATCCAGTCTAATTAGTTGAATGCTTTCCCAAGATGCACTGAGAAAAAGATAAGGATCCACCATTTTAGTACCAAATACCTTTAGTCATGTTAAACTTCTACATTTAAAAAGATTCCGGGGCTTCCCTGGTGGCGCAGTGCTTGAGAGTCCGCCTGCCAATGCAGGGGACGCGGGTTCGTGCCCCGGTCCGTGAGGATCGCGCGTGCCGCGGAGCGGCTGGGCCCGTGAGCCATGGCCGCTGAGCCTGCGCGTCCAGAGCCTGTGCTCCGCAACGGTGAGAGGCCCGCGTACCGCAAAAAAAAAAAAAAAAAAAAAAAAAATTCCGGTTTCAAAGCAGGACTTCTAATTTGAAAAACTTTCATATCCCAGCTTTTAACCATAACATGATGTTGAGAAATTGGGTAGGAATTTTGACATCACAACAGGAGTATGTGTCAGAATACCAGCAGGAAACAGCTGGCACGCTCAAAGGGGGTGGAAGTTTAATAAGGGGACTATTGACAGAGGTGAGATCAGGGTCAAGGGAAAAGATAGGGGATGGTGAGGCGCCTAGGATTAGCAGCACTGTGAAGCCATTAGCATTGCTATGTCTGAAGGGACCAGGGGAGGTGAAGTGAGCCAGAACCTGAGTGGAGCTGTACGGCTGTGGGAGGATGATTACCCGACAGGAGTGTGGCTGAGGGGAGGGGAAGGAGACCTCAGCTGAAGCACAGCCAGGCAAGGAAGGTCCCTGGGGGTGGCAGAAGGAGTCCCGAAGTAATAACCTTGTTGGCATTTCCCATTGGCTAATCCCAGTCCGAAGCCAGAGGGAAAGGGAATAGGAGTGCTAAAGTCAGTGGAGCTCAGCCTCCTTGGGCACAGAGCAGGAAGGAGAAGACAGAGAATGGATCTAAGTGGCAAATGGAGAATAACCTGCTCAAAGAGGTTCTTTCTATACAGCCTTCTGCCACCCTTCTGCCCACCTCTTCATCACTCTGTGATGTGACTGACAATGTGAGTGGACAGGAAGAATTGGTAAACTAATGCTTCCTGGATTTTGCAATACTGTTTAGATTTGGGGCAAATTCCTTTACGGAAGGAAAAAAATCACAGTCAAAACAAGGACAATAGCAGGTTAAAGAGGCAACCTGGGCAGTCTGATCTAGATTTGGTGCCTTATGGACATATATACACGACCAAATGTAAAATAGCTAGCTAGTGGGAAGCAGCCGCAGAGCACAGGGAGATCAGCTCGGTGCTTTGTGACCACCTAGAGGGGTGGGATAGGGAGGGTGGGAGAGAGGGAGACGCAAGAGGGAAGAGGTATGGAAACATATGTATATGTATAGCTGATTCACTTTGTTATAAAGCAGAAACTAACACACCATTGTAAAGCAATTATACTCCAATAAAGATGTTAAAAAAAAAAAAAAGATTTGGTGCCTTGTTTCTAAAGCAGAAATACAACTTGGAACATAGTGTTTAATAGAATTTGTCCCCTGCAGACAAAGGCCATTGAAGTCAACAAATTGTTCTTAACTCTTTCAACTTCACTTAATTGCATTGAGGCCCCATAATCTACAGGAACCCAAGAGAAGACACGTCCTTACAACTTGACAGTTTGTTCTTCTGCTCCGAAATGGCTTGAAGATTTTCTTTTAGTGAAATTCAAAATGTCAAAGAATAACTCAGCTTGAAATTAACAAGCTCCAAAAGGTTTTAATTCAGTATAAAAATAAAATTATTTTATTCTGATATCTAGGAAATCAATATAGAAACCTCACTTTGATGCCTGGGTGCAGGAGTTTTACTTCTTCAAGACTTGTGGTTCTGCTTGTGTCTTTCATGATGCCTCAGGGGCCAGGTAAGAGGAGCCTGTACTGTTATCCTGACTAGCAAGTCCTAACTCAAATTTTGTTAAGTTTATCTCATCTCTAACACACGTTTATCATTGTTATATATCTAGAAAATAGTTGATTAAACAAATATAAACGGGTTTTGTTACTACAGAATTTCTCATATCCTTCATATTTTAATGGAATGATGTATTTACACAAGAAGAGGCTAATGTGTTCCTGAACTTCCTTGGCCATGGAACCCTTGTGTCACACATCATCTTGTAGACTAAAATTTCGTGGAATGAATTTTGAAACACTGTCCTAATAACCGGTCTCCAAGCCCCTATTTCTCTAGTAACAATCTATCAATCCTGGCAAGATAAGTGGTGAGACTTTAGGCTTTCAGGAATGTCTATGGGCTGATGGAAGCTTACTGTAAGTGAAGAGTTGGGAGAACTAAGTTTTGTTTTGTTTTGTCTGTTTGGTTTTACCACTTACTAGCTGCGTGACGTTGAGCAAATCGGCATATGATGTTGTTGAGTCTGAATTTCCTCATCGCTGGGAATAATTATTCTTACCTTACAAGGTCATTGAGAAGTTTGCAAAAATAGCTTGGCCGTTTCATAAAATGTTAAATATACACCTACTATATGATGCAGCCATTCCACTCCTAGGTATTTATTCAAAAGAAAGGAAGTCAGATGTAATAGAGGAATGTTCATAGCAGCTTTATTTGTAATAGCCCAAACTGGAAACAACTCAAAGTCTCCATTGACAAGCAAATGGATAAATTGTGGTATATCCAGAAAGTGGAACACTACTTAGCAATGAAAAGGAGTGAGCCATTCATACACGCAACGTGGATAAATCTCAAAAAATCACGTCCAGTGAAAGAAGTCAGACAAAATCATACATACCATATGATTCCTTTTATATAAAATTCTAGAGAATGAAAACAAATCAACTGTGACAGAGAAAGGATCAGTGACCGCCTCAGAACTGAGGGCAAGGGAGTGACAAGGGTTAGCAGGAGGGAGGATTTACAGAGTCAAGAGTAAAATTTTGAGAATGATAGCTATGTTTACTATATTTTTGCTGCATATAGAATTCTAGGATGATGGTTTTTTCTTTCACTACTTTAAAGATGTTACTCACCATCTTCTTGTTTACCTTGTTCCCAGTGAGAAAATTGCCATCATCCTTAATTTTTTCTCAGTACCTAACATACTTTTATTCCTCCCCTCTGGCTGCTTTAAAATTTCCCCCTTTGTTGCTGATTTTGAGCACAGTAATGTGTTTTGATGTGGTTTTTTTTCGTATGCTTAGGGTTCATTGAGCTTTTTGCAACTATAGTTTATCGTTTTCATCAAACTTGGGAAATTTTTGGCTATGATTTCTTCAACCATTTCTTCTTTCCCACCCCTCTCTTTTCTCTCCTTCAAGGACTTCAATTACACAAGTGTTAATTAGACCACTTGGAACTGGCCCACAGCTCACTAAGGATCATTTTTGTAACATTCCCTCTTCTCTTTGTGTTTTATTTTGGATAGTTTCTCTTGCTATCTCTTCAAGTTCAGTAATCTTTTCTTCTGCAATGTCCCCTCTATATTTAATCTCATCCAGTGTTGTTTGTTTGTTTGTTTTTACCTCAGACATTGTAGTTTTCATGTACAGAAGTCTAATTTGGGTCTTTTCAAAATTACCTTCTATGTGTCTACTTAATTTTTTGAACATTTGGAATACAGTTATAAAAACTGCTTTAATGTGCTTGTCTGCTAACTCTAACTTCTGTGTCAGTTTTGAGCCCGCTTTGATTGATTTTTCTCCTCATTATGGGTCATATGTTCCTGCTTCTTTGTGTGCCTGCTTGGTGGGATGGCAGACATTGTGAGTTTTGCCTTGTTGGGTGCTGGATGTTTTTATCTTCCCATAAATATGCTTGAGCTTTGTTCTGGGACACAGTTAAATTATTTGGAAACAGTTTGATCTTTTCAGATCTTGCTTTTTATGACTTGTAAGCAGGACAAGAGCTGTGTTCAGTCTAAAGCTAATTATTTTCTACTACTGAGATAATACCAAGTATTTTTACTCCTTTACTCAAGGAATCTACCAAGATTCACTTGGCTTCAGTCTCCCTGACCTGTGGCCTGGAAACTCTCTCAAGGTAATCTCAAACTGTGGCAACTGTAGGGTTCACCTCATTTATTTGCCATCTCTTAGAGAACACTGTCCTTTGTTATCTGATGTATGGTGTCATAATCCATCAGCCTTTCACTTAACTGTTTCATCAATCATTGATGTTCAAGTCCTAGAGCCATTATCGTATTAAGGGTTATAAACTGATGATATTTAATTCTCTCACTATTTCTGCATCTGTTAGATGGAATTATTTTAAAAGATTCTTTCTGCCTTATCCAGTTTGTTACCTAATAGTATAGTTTATAAAGAAAAGGAAGAATAAGTGCTCTCTTCCCATGTTTTTCAGTTTTCAGAATAATTAGCTGTTTCACTAGCATTCTCTAAAGGTAATCAGTGAGTTTCTTTTAAAAATTGTATTTAAGAGCTTCCAGATTGGTGAACACATGGGGATTTGGGCAGAGTATCAGGCTTAGAGAAGGCATGGACACTGCACTCTATCCTCTGACTTTGCCCTATGCATCTCTTCTATCCTGTGTTATATTATCCTTTTGTAATAGGTGGTAATCTAATCTGAAAGACTCTAGCTGTGGAGGGAAGAAACATAAGTGCAGAGGCCAAAGGCTAAAGAGGAACAGAGAAGTGCTGGTCCGCCTGCCTTCATGCTACCTGGCCCACAGAGAACAGGGTCTGATTAAGGAGGAAGTTGGAGGAGACCCTCAGCTTCCACCCCAACTCACTTCCTGTCTGCCCCAATTATTTTCCTCTCTTTCTTTCTTTCTTTCTTTTTTTTTTTTTTTTGCCTGCCTTGGGTCTTCGTTGCTGCACACGGGCTTTCTCTAGTTGCAGCAAGCGGGGGCTGCTCTTTGTTGCGGTGTGTGGTCTTCTCATTGCAGTGGCTTCTCTTTTTGCGGAGCACAGGCTCTAGGCACGTGGGCTTCAGTAGTTGTGACATGCAGGCTCAGTAGTTGTGGCTCGCAGGCTCTAGAGCACAGGCTCAGTAGTTGTGGTACACAGGCTTAGTTGCTTCACTGTATGTGGGATCTTCTCGGACCAGGGATCAAACCCATGTCCCCTGCACTGGCAGGCGTATTCTTAACCACTGTGCCACCAGGGAAATCCCCTCCCTTTATTATTTTCACTACAAAAAAATGTATTTAAGTTATTATTATGAGCTCATGAAATTTAATATATTTGATGAGTTTTAATGTACTTAAAATTTTGTAAATATTCAAACTGTTCTATCTATGACCAAGAAGTCCCTTCAGATAGGTTTCTATGTCCTTTTGACATTACTTCAGTAGTCTTAGATAGCTTCATTGCTTTCTGAAAAAGCACAATATCCCAGGTTCATCTTGCATATTTCTGGACCCAGACATGGAACAAACTATTTGTCTAGATAGCACTCAATCTTTTGTAGTAGGGAATGGTATTTACAGACCATAATCTGGGTGCTAAGACTGCTTCTTTCTCCTGGGTTGTCACTATTTCTAAGCTATTCAGCGGAGAGCTTAGGAATAAGTATTTATAGAAAGAGAAAAACACATCATGAATTCATACTGATATTTAGATTTAAGATTATAGAGTTTTACTTAACTTTTTGGGTTTTATATTTGTAGTCTTTCCTTTCATGCTAAAAAAATTTTTGGTTCCTAATAAGAAAGTTATTAGTTATTTGCTTTATCATATATATACATATACATACCACATAAACATATATATAAAATAAATGTATAAATACGTGTGTTTAAATAGTCTTAATACTAGTAGTAATAATTATATTGTTACATTGAAACTATCACATACATATATAATATGTATGTGATACACGCAGAGGCGGGGCCAAATCCAAAGCTGAACCCCGGGAGCTGTGCGAACAAAGAAGAGAAAGGGAAATCTCTCCCAGCAGCCTCAGGAGCCGCAGATTAAATCTCCGCAATCAACTTGATGTACCCTGCATCTATGGAATACCTGAATAGACAGCGAATCATTCCAAAATTGAGGCAGTGGACTTTGAGAGAAACTATAGACTTTGGGATTGCTTTCTGCATCTAATTTGTTTCTGGTCTTGTGTTTATCTTAGTTTAGTATTTAGAATTTATTATCATTGGTAGATTTGTTTATTGATTTGGTTGCTCTCTTCCTTTTTTTAATATATAGATATATATTTTTTTCCTTTTTCTCTTTTTGTGAGTGTGTAGGTATATGCTTCTTTATGTGATTTTGTCTGTATAGCTTTGCTTTTACCATTTGTCCTAGGGTTCTCTCTATTTCTATTTTTTTTTCTTTTTCTTTTTAGTATAGTTTTTAGTGCTTGTTATCATTAGTGGATTTGTGTTTGTTTTTTGTTTGTTTTGTTGTTGGTTTTTTTTTGCGGTATGCGGGCCTCTCACTGTTGTGGCCTCTCCTGTTGCAGAGCACAGGCTCTGGACGCGCAGGCTCAGCGGCCATGGCTCACGGGCCTAGCCGCTCTGCAGCATGTGGGATCTTCCCAGACAGGGGCACGAACCTTTGTCCCCTGCATAGGCAGGTGGACTCTCAACCACTGCGCCACCAGGGAAGCCCAGTGGATTTGTTTCTTGGTTTGGCTGCTCTCTTCTTTCTTTCCCTCTTTTTTTTTTTATTACTTTTGAATTTTTAATAATTTTTTTACTTTTTAATAATTTTCTTTCTTTCTTCCTTCCTTCCTTCCTTCCTTCCTCCCTCCCTCCCTCCCTCCCTCCCTCCCTCTCTCTCTCTCTTTCTCTCCTCTCTTTCTCTCTTTCTTTCTTTCTTTTCTCCCTTTACTTCTGAGCCGTGTGGCTGACAGGGTTCTTTGTGCTCCAGTCAGCTGTCAGTCCTCTGCCTCTGAGGTGGGAGAGCTGAGTTCAGGACGCTGGCCCACCAGAAACCTCCCAGCTCCACATAATATCAAATGGCATAAAGCTCTCCCAGAGATCTCCATCTCAACGCTAAGACCCAGCTCCACTCAACGACCAGCAAGCTACAGTGCTGGACACCCTGCATCAAACAAGATGCAAGACAGGAACACAACCCCACCCATTAGCAGAGAGGCTGCCTAAAATCATATAAGGTCACAGACACCCCAAAACACACTACCGGATGTGGTCCTGCCCGCAAGAAAGACAAGACCCAGCCTCATCCACCAGAACACAGGCACTAGTCACCTCCACCAGGAAACCTACACAACCCACTGAACCAACCTTAGCCACTAGGGGACAGACACCAAAAACAATGGGAATTATGAACCTGCAGCCTGCAAAAAGGAGACCTCAAACACAGTAAGATAAGCAAAATGAGAAGACAGAAAAACACACAGCAGATGAAGGAGCAAGGTAAAAACCCACCAGATGAAATAAATGAAGAGGAAATAGGCAGTCTACCTGAAAAAGAATTCAGAGTAATGATAGTAAAGATGATCCAAAATCTTGGAAATAGAATGGAGAAAATACAAGAAACGTTTAACAAGGACCTAGAAGAACTAAAGAGCAAACAACCAATGATGAACAACACAATAAATGAAATTAAAAATTCTCTAGAAGGGATCAATAACAGAATAACTGAGGGAGAAGCACGGATAAGTGACCTGGAAAATAAAATAGTGGAAATAACTACTGCAGAGCAGAATAAAGAAAAAACAATGAAAAGAATTCAGGACAGTCTCAGAGACCTCTGGGACAACATTAAACGCACCAACATTCAAATTATAGGGGTCCCAGAAGAAGAAGAGAGAAAGAAAGGGACTGAGAAAATATTTGAAGAGATTATAGTTGAAAACTTCCTTAATATGGGAAAGGAAATAGTCAATCACGTCCAGGAAGCACAGAGAGTCCCATACAGCATAAATCCAAGGAGGATGGGAGGGAGATGCAAGAGGGAGGAGATATGAGGATATATTTATATGTATAGCTGATTCACTTTGTTATAAAGCAGAAACTAACACATCATTGTAAAGCAATTATACTCCAATAAAGATGTTAAAAAAAAAAACTGTTTTAAAGTCACTTGAAATAATTTTTCTTTCTATTACTATGGCAGCTAAATGATATATGTTTGATAAATTTGTTTATTTCAGTTTCTTTTTTATTTTTAGTGATTACTCTTTTTTTGTGTGTGATTACTCTTTTTAAAGTTTACTTTTACTTTTAAATCATGCGAATATTAACATGGTTCCATAGTAACAATGTGCTGGTAAACATTTGACAACTGGCTCCCTGGGATAAAAAACCTGATTTTGTTAATTTCTATGGTTTAGATATTACCGTGACTGATTTTAAGCTACCAAAGTTATGTCATTGAATGCAGAGTTTGGGAGATGTGCAGTCACATATCATTATATAGTATTTCTACCATACAGATAGAATAATCTCAGTAGCATAGATAATAGTAAAATAATTACAGGTTGATGAGTTTTGAATATTTATTATCTTTATTTTTAATGTAATTTATCTAACATTAAGTTTATATAATTTAATTTTTATTAATGGCTATTGACTAACTGGCTCACAAAGTTCTTGAAAATTTAACAATCGATTCTTGCTGGCTGGTGTGACCTGGCTCCAGCACGTCACTCTTCCAAAGTCAAAATCACAAAACATAGCACATTGCGAAAAGGATTGCCTTCTACCTATCCTTTCCATCTGGTTCCCTCTCTTGCTGTATAGGTAACCATTTGTATTAGATTTTTGTCTCTTTCATTGTTTATTTTTGCAAATACAGGCAGACATGATTTTATATTTTCTTACACAGAAGACAGCACACAAATAACACCCTTCTGCTCCATGTTTAGCTTAGAATCATGATTCCTGTTTAAATGTAACTCCCCTAGGAGAGGTAAAGAGGTGATATGGAAACTATTTCCAACATCACACTTCAGTAAAAATTAGTTTTCTTGAGAGCTGAGAAATGTCTGAGTGGGACCAGAGAGTTCCGTTGAGAATATGGGTGAAACCATATGAGAGCTTCATAGACAAACTTCACAATTTTACTCTGGATCAGAGAAGTGAGGGCCAGGCCTTGGAGCTGCTGAGGTGGCAAGGTTGCATGAATGAATGCTCAAGTCCTGGCTCAGCTCCCACCATATGAATGCAGCTACTTTCACTGAAGTCATCCTACCTCCCTGTTATAAAACTTCCGGCCATCAGAGGGGGTAATTGGTGTTTTAATGTTTTAGTTGGGTTTTTCAGCTGAGGTAAATGGAATAGGAATATGCTTATCACTCTTCCGAAAGTCATTTCTATAATATTTATACACTTATACTCTTTGAGACTGAAAACTTTTATTGATATTCTGTTTGTTTCTGATAACTTTGCCCTGGAAAGAAACGACTGAGATCTTGGAATTCACGTCATTATTACATGACTGCTTTGAAAGTCATGAGATTTTAAAGAAACCTCTTTATTTCCTACAATGAGGATATCCCATCTTGCCTTTGCCTTAATAGGTAATATCATTAGTGATTATTAGCACTTTATGACGCCATAATATTTGCACCATAATGAAGGTCAGAGACGTGAAAGGGCCATTGACATGATTTGCTGGCTCTTACTGTTAACCAGAATGGGCCCTTTTATTCTGTGCAACCTCTAATTATTTCTGGATTTTATTACGTTTTTCTGTGAATTCTAGGGGAAAATATGTAATAGTGTTTATCACAAGAATACATGTGATAGCTGGTAAAAACAGACTGATACAGTGTTTTTAATGACTATCGCCCAGCTTAAGGTTAGAGATCCCATTGGCACACAGATCCTTTCTGTGAAATCAACATGGAAGAAATAAATGCAAGATATTGTATTGCAGTGCTGGGCCAGCACTTTCTATCCTATACAGAGAAGTAGCCTCAGAAAAAAGACTATGGCAGATAACTAGGGCAACCTCTTATGTCCTTACATAGTGCCCTGACCTTTATAATGGGTATGCAAAGTTACCTGAGATTGGCACATAGAAAAGAGTGGGGGGGGGGGGGAATTTACATGAGCTTACTGAAAGCTGCTTTGCAAACCTGCATTTAAAGAACCTCAAGATTTTTTTTTTTTTTTTTTTTTTTGCGGTACGCGGGCCTCTCACTGCTGTGGCCTCTCCCGTTGCGGAGCACAGGCTCTGGACGCGCAGGCTCAGCGGCCATGGCTCACAGGCGCAGTCGCTCCGCGTCATGTGGGATCTTCCCGGAACGGGGCACGAACCCGTGTCCCCTGCGTCGGCAGGCGGACTCTCAACCACTGCGCCACCAGGGAAGCCCTAGAACCTCAAGACCTTTGACTTGCTGTGATGATTGCTACTCTCGTCTAATTGGTTGCCACTAAAATTTGCTCCCTATCCTATTACTTTGATAAGAAGATCTGAAAGAATGGGCCCAAGCCCCAATTTTTTCCCTGGTGCTACTATTTTCCACAATATGCTTATTCTAGGTTAGTCCAGTGATTCAAATATAACTGATTGTGGCTGTAATCTAGCACCCAAGTACCAAACGCATAGTCTTTGAGCCATGGAATACAACAGAGTCCTTTGAATACAAGGACTGTTGAATACAATTGGACTCCTTTCAGTTACCTTCTTCTCTAAGATGAATTTCAGTCAGACACACCAAGTAAGAGCAGAGACTCTGTATTAGAGACCTAGAGCTTCTGAAGGAAACAACTAAGGATATTAGCTTACAGACATGGAAAGGGGTGTGTCAGGGACTTGGGAGTGAGTGCAATTCACACAAAAGAATTGGCATCACACGATCTGGCCTAAGGCATTAATTCAAGGCCTGTCTTGTCTACTTGTGTATCCTTAGACACATTACCGGGGGACAATAATCTCTATTACTTGAAGTTCTTGTGACAATCAAAGAAAATATTTCTGGAAGAAAAACACCTTAAAATATTAGAGAGCTAGAAAGACTACCATAAGGAAAGAGTGAATCAGGAAAAATACTCCCAGTGGCTCAGGGATACAATAAGGATGCTTTGCTATCTTGGTCTGGGCTCTGGGGAAAAAGTTTCCCTGGAGAATTTGTAAGCATGAGTCTGTCATTACATTAGTTCCCAGAATACTCAAGCTGTGAAATTATCATAAACCAAGGTGGGGGCAGTAATTCCCCTTGGGCAGCTAACAGAAACAAATGCAAAACCCACTTGTTCTGGAAGACGAGGTGCTTGTCCAAATCTCTCAGAATTTCTTCCAGCCGTTCACATATTTGAAGATGCTTCTTATGTCCCCCATAAATCTTATACTCTCCAGTTTAAATAGTCCTAACTCTGTCAACTACTTTTCATACAGTAGTTTCCAGAGCTGTCTCCATCCATTTTCTTCTATGTTCTCTCTAATATATGGGTGTTCCATTTAAAATGTGCCGTCTTCATCCAGTTCAGGCCTAAAGGCAACATGTCTAAGGCAAATTGTTACGTTTTGTTCATGAGTGGGATAATATGAGACCATTATAAAAATATAATAATAAAGTACTATAACATCATATCACCATAGTAATTCATTAATGTAATGCCACTGTCATAAATCTTACAGTATAATAGCAAATACCACTAAATGTGTTTTATGTGCCGAAAACTATACACTTTACATGCAGTATCCTTTTTAATCCCCATGAAACACTAAGACAGGTTTTATGATTATCCCCATTTCGTAGATAAGGAGAAAACCTAGTAACTAGCCCAAGGTTACTTAGCTGCTCACAGAGATAGTAATATGTATATAACCAAAGCCAGGATGCAAACCCAGACCTATCTGGCTTCAATGGCCTTGCTTTAAACCACTAATACTCTACACACCTTAATATAGTCCTGGAAGGGCATCTGAAAATCCAAATGCCATTTTTAGTAACTGTCACTCTCTTGACTGTGTGGGCAGTGAGCTAAAATTGCTAGCATTTTTATTTCTTTAAAATTTAAATCACAGTTATTTTTCCTGAAGATACATTTTCATAGGATAAGGGGACAAATAAGAAGTAGGAAGACACAGGGAGAAAGGGGGCAGAACACCAGAAGGCAAAGAGAAGGGTGGTTGGGTACACTAGTAATGACTTTTGTTTATTTCCCAAGCTTTTAGTCAACCAGACCTGGCAGGTGACAAGAAGCTCCTGTGGTCACACAGCCAGGAATTCTGCTTGGTCTTAAAGATGTTTTGGTGATTTTTATTTCCTACATTTCTTTTTTATTTATTTTTTTAAACATCTTTATTGGAGTATAATTGCTTTACAATATTGTGTTAGTTTCTGCTGTATAACAAAGTGAATCAGCTATATGTATACATATATCCCCATATCCCCTCCCTCTTGCGTCTCCCTCCCACCCTCCCTATCCCACCCCTCTAGGTGGTCACAAAGCACTGAGCTGATTTCCCTGTGCTATGCAGCTGCTTCCCACTAGCTATCTATTTTACATTTGGTAGTGTATGTATGTCCATACCGCTCTCTCACTTGGTCCCAGCTTACCCTTACCCCTCCCTGTGTCCTCAAGTCCATTCTCTACGCCTGCATCTTTATTCCTGTCCGGCCCCTAGGTTGTTCACAACCATTTTTTTTTTAATTCCATATATATGTGTTAGCATACGGTATTTGTTTTTCTCTTTCTGACTTACTTCACTCTGTATGACAGACTCTACTTCCACCTACCTCACTACAAATAACTCAATTTCATTCCTTTTTATGGTGGAGTAATATTCCATTGTATATATGTGCCACATCTTCTCTATCCATTCATCTGTCGATGGACACTTAGGTTGCTTCCATGTCCTGGCTATTGTAAATAGTGCTGCAATGAACATTGTGGTACATGACTCTTTTTGAATTATGGTTTTCTAAGGATATATGCCCAGTAGTCGGATTTCTAGGTCGTATGATAGTTCTACTTTTACATTTTTAAGGAACCTCCATACTGTTCTACATAGTGGCTGTATCAATTCACATTCCCACCAACAGTGCAAGAGGGTTCCCTTTTCTCCACACCCTCTCCAGCATTTATTGTTTGTAGATTTTTTGATGATGACCATTCTGACTGGTGTGAGGTGATACCTCATTGTAGTTTTGATTGGCATTTCTCTAATGATTAGTGATGTTGAGCATCCTTTCATGTGTTTGTTGACAATCTGTATATCTTCTTCGGAGAAATGTCCATTTAGGTTTTCGGCCCATTTTTGGATTGGGTTATTTTTTTGATATTGAGCTGCATGAACTGCTTATAAATTTTGGAGATTAATCCTTTGTCAGTTGCTTCATTTGAAAATATTTTCTCCCATTCTGAGGGTTCTTTTCTTCTTGCTTATGTTTTCCTTTGTTGTGCAAAAGCTTTTAAGTTTCCTTAGGTCCCGTTTGTTTATTTTTGTTATTATTTCCATTTCTCTAGGAGGTGAGTCAAAAAGGATCTTGCTGTGATTTACGTCATAGAGTGTTCAGCCTATGTTTTCCTCTAAGAGTTTTATAGTGTCTGGATTTACATTTAGGTATTTAAGACACCTGGAGTTTATTTTTGTGTATGGTGTTAGGGAGTGTTCTAATTTCATTCTTTTACATGTAGCTATCCAGTTTTCCCAGCACCACTTATTGAAGAGACTGTCTTTTCTCCATTGTATATTCTTGCCTCCTTTATCAAAAATAAGGTGACCATAAGTGTGTGGATTTACCTCTGGGCTTTCTATCCTGTTCCATTGATCTATATTTCTGTTTTTGTGCCAGTACCATACTGTCTTGATTACTGTAGCTTTGTAGTAAAGTCTGAAGTCTGAGAGCCTGATTCCTCCCGGTCCCTTTTTCTTTCTCAAGATTGCTTTGGCTATTCAGGGTCTTTTGTGTTTCCATACAAATTGTGAAATGTTTTGTTCTAGTTCTGTGAAAAATGCCATTGGTAGTTTGATAGGGATTGCACTGGATCTGTAGATTGCTTTGGGTAATATAGTCATTTTCATAATGTTGATTCTTCCAATCCAAGAACATGGTATATCTCTCCAACTATTTGTATCACCTTTAATTTCTTTCATCAGTGTCTTATAGTTTTCTGCATACAGGTCTTTTGTCTCCTTAGGTAGGTTTATTCCTAGGTATTTTATTGTTTTTGTTGCAATGGTAAATGGGAATGTTTCCTTAATTTCTCTTTCAGATTTTTCATCATTAGTGTATAGGAATACAGGAGATTTCTGTGCATTAATTTTGTATCCTGCTACTTTACCAGATTCATTGATTCGCTCTAGTAGTTTTCTGGTAGCCTCTATAGGATTCTGTATGTATAATATCATGTCATCTGCAAAAGTGACAGTTTTACTACTTCTTTTCTGATTTGGATTCCTTTTATTTCTTTTTCTTCTCTGATTTATGTGGCTAAAACTTCCAAAACTATGTTGAATAATGGTGCTGAGACTGGGCAACCTTGTCTTCTTCCTGATCTTGGTGGAAATGGTTTCAGTTTTTCACCATTGAGGACGATGTTGACCGTGGGTTTATCATATGTGGCCTTTATTATGTTGAGGTAAGTTCCCTCTGTGCCTACTTTCTGGAGGGTTTTTATCATAAATGGGTGTTGAATTTTATCAAAAGCTTTCTCTGCATCTATTGAGATGATCATATGGTTTTTCTCCTTCAATTTGTTAATATGGTGTATCACATAGATTGATTTGCATATATTGAAGAATCCTTGCATTACTGGGATAAACCCCACTTCATCATGGTGTATGATCCTTTTGCTGTGCTATTGGATTCCGTTTGCTGGTATTTTGCTGAGGATTTTTGCATCTATATTCATCAGTGATATTGGCCTATAGTTTTCTTTTTTTTTAGTTTTCCTGGTATCAGGGTGATGGTGGCCTCGTAGAATGTGTTGGGAGTGTTCGTTCCTCTGCTATACTTGGAAGAGTTTGAGAAGGACACGTGTTAGCTCTTCTCTAAATGTTTGATAGAATTCACCTGTGAAGCCATCTGGTCCTGGGCTTTTGTTTGTTGGAAGATTTTTAATCACTTTCTCAGTTTCAGTGCTTGTGATTGGTCTGTTTATATTTTCTGTTTCTTCCTGGTTCAGTCTCGGAAGGTTGTGCTTTTCTAAGAATGTGTCAGTTTCTTCCAGGTTGTCTATTTTATTGGCAGAGTTGCTTGTAGTTATCTCTCATGATCCTTTGTATTTCTTCAGTGTCAGTTGTTACTTCTCCTTTTTCATTTCTAATTCTATTGATTTGAGTCTTCTCCCTTTTTTTCTTGATGAGTCTGGCTAATGGCTTATCAATTTTGTTTCTCTTCTCATTGAACCAGCTTTTACTTTTATTGATCTTTGCTATCATTTCTTTTTCATTAATATCTGATCTGATCTTTATGATTTCTTTCCTTCTGCTAACTTTGGGGGTTTTTTGTTCTTCTTTCTCTAATTGCTTTAGGTGTAAGGTTAGGTTGTTTATTTGAGATGTTTCTTGTTCCTTGAGGTAGGATTGTATTGCTATAAACTTCCCTCTTAGAACTGCTTTTGCTGCAGCCCATAGGTTTTGGGTCGTCATGTTTTCATTGTCATCTGTTCCTAGATATTTTTTGATTTCCTCTTTGATTTCTTCAGTGATCTCTTGGTTACTACATAGTGTATTGTTTAGTTTCCATGTATTTGTATTTTTTTACAGATTTTTTTCCTGTAACTGATATCTAGTCTAATAGCATTGTGGTCAGAAAAGATACATGATACGATTTCAATTTTCTTAAATTTACCAAGGCTTGATTTGTGACCCAAGATATGATCTATCCTGGAGAATGTCCCATGAGCACTTGAGAAGAAAGTGTATTCTGTTGTTTTTGGATGGAATGTCGTATAAATATCAGTTAAGTCCATCTTGTCTAATGTGTCATTTAAAGCTTGTGTTTCCTTATTTATTTTTATTTTGGATGATCTGTCCATTGGTGAAAGTGGGGTATTAAAGTCCCCTACTATGATTGTGTTACTGTTGATTTCCCGTTCTATGGCTGTTAGCATTTGCCTTATGTATTGAGGTGCTCCGATGTTGGGTGCATAAATATTTACAATTGTCATATCTTCTTCTTAGATTGATCCCTTGATCATTATGTAGTGTCCTTCTTTGTCTCTTGTAGTAGTCTTTATTTTAAAGTATATTTTGCCTGATGTGAGAATTGCTACTCCAGCTTTCTTTTGATTTCCATTTGCATGGAGTATCTTTTTCCATCCCTCACTTTCAGTCTGTATGTGTCCCTAGGTCTGAAGTGGATCTCTTGTAGACAGCATATGTACAGGTCTTGTTTTTGTATCCATTCAGCCAGTCTGTATCTTTTGGTGGGAGCATTTAATCCATATACATTTAAGGTAACTATTGATATGTATGTTCTTCTTACAATTTTCTTAATTGTTTTGGGTTTGTTATTGTAGGTCTTCTGCTTCTCTTGTGTTTCCTGCTTAGAGAAGTTCCTTTAGCATTTGTTGTAAAGCTGGTTTGGTGGTGCTGAATTCTCTTAGCTTTTGCTTGTCTGTAAAGGTTTTAACTTCTCCATTGAATCTGAATGAGGTCCTTTCTGGGTGGAGTAATCTTGCTTTTAGGTTTTTCTCTTTCATCACTTTAAATATGTCCTGCCACTCCCTTCTGGCTTGCAGAATTTCTGCTGAAAGATCAGCTGTTAACCTTATGGGGATTCCCTTGTATGTTATTTGTTGTTTTTTTCCTTACCACTTTTAATATTTTTCTTTGTATTTAATTTTTGATAATTTGATTAATATGTGGTTTGGCGTGTTTTTCCTTGGATTTATCCTGTATGGGACTCTCTATGCTTCCTGGGCTTGATTGACTATTTCCTTTCCCATATTAGGGAAGTTTTCAACTGTAATCTCTTCAAATATTTTTTCAGTCCCTTTCTCTCTTCTTCTAGGACCCCTATAATTCAAATGTTGGTGCATTTAATGTTGTCCCAGAAGTCTCTGAGACTGTCCTGCATTCTTTTCATTGTTTTTTCTTTATTCTGCTCTGCAGCAGTGATTTCCACTATTTTATCTTCCAGGTCACTTATCCGTTCTACTGCCTCAGTTTTTCTGCTATTGATTCCTTCTAGAGAATTTTTAATTTCATTTATTGTGTTGTTCATCATTGTTATTTTTTTTTCCACACACACACTGTATTTTATTTTTACAAGCAATAAATAAACCGACACCAAGCATTGTAAATGGATGACCACAAAAAAAGCAAGAATGGTTGCAATTACCAAACACGAAACACACTCATACTATGTCATAATATTGACGTTCAGTCCCGTAATCCTCCACTGTAACAGCTCCTTTACTTTGCAGTGAAAATTGATTTGTATGTTTTTTGCCTCTTAATCCTTGTGGGATTTTTTTTTTACTCAAACAGGAAGTCACAAAAATTATAATCATCCTCATCAGTTCACTCAGTCCCATGTAATTAATTTTTTTTTTCATCTTGATCTTCTGTTAGCACTGTTATGAATTCATCAGTTTTCCATTAGAGTTCTGGAAATGTGTATTCATTCAGTTCAGCAGTATAATCAGTTACCAGAAAACTGTACTTGTCAGAGTCTTTTCCATGAATTCCTTGAAGATGAAACCCTTTTATAGGAACGTATTTGCAAAAGCATCAGAGTCCACCCAGAACTGTCTGTAAATGACTAGACTTAAAAATGACCACGGTTAAAGATTTGATGAAAGTTCATAATAATGCATTTGACAAGGAAATTTAGTTATTTCTGAGATATACATTTTAAAGTAATAACTAGAATTATGACATAACATTATACCAGAACATATAAGATTTTTAGAATTTCATGTAATGTCTGAAACATTTATATTAACATATTTCCACACAAATAACCCAAAGAAAGTTTAGTATTAGTTGTTTTGTTTGTTTGTTTGTTTGTTTGTTTATACTGCAAGTTCTTATTAGTCATCAGTTTTATACACATCAGTGTATACATGTCAATCTTAATGGCCCAATTCAGCACACCGTCATCCCCACCCCACCGCGGTTTTCCCTGCTTGGTGTCCATACGTTTGTTCTCTACTTCTGTGTCTCTACTTCTGCCCTGCAAACCAGTTAATCTCTACCATTTTTCTAGGTTCCACATACATGCGTTAATATACGATATTTGTTTTTATCTTTCTGACTTACTCCACTCTGTATGACAGTCTCTAGATCCATCCACGTCCCCACAAATGACTCAGTTGCATTCCTTTCTATGGCTGAGTAATATTCCATTGTATATATGTACCACGACTTCTTTATCCAGTCATCTGTCAATGGGCATTTAGGTTGCTTCCATGACCTGGCTAATGTAAATAGTGCTGCAGTGAACATTGGGGTGCATATGTCTTTTTGAATTATGGTTTTCTCTGGGTATATGCTCAGTATTGGGATTGCTGGATCATATGGTAATTCTATTTTTAGTTTTTCAAGGAACCTCCATACTGTTCTCCATAGTGGCTGTATCAATTTACATTCCCACCAACAGTGCGAGAGGGTTCCCTTTTCTCCACACCCTCTCCAGCATTTGTTGTTTGTAGATTTTCTGATGATGCGCATTCTAACTGGTCTGAGGTGATACCTCATTGCAGTTTTGATTTGCATTTCTCTAATAATTAGTGATGTTGAGCGGCTTTTCATGTGTTTCTTAGCCATCTGTATGTCTTCTTTGGAGAAATGTCTATTTAGGTCTTCTGCCCATTTATGGATCGGGTTGTTTGTTTCATTAATATTGAGCTGCATGAGCTATTTATATACTTTGGAGATTAATCCTTTTTCCGTTGTTTCCTTTGCAAATATTTTCTCCCATTCTGAGGGTTGTCTTCTCGTCTTGTTTATTGTTTCCTTTGCTGTGCAAAAGCTTTGAAGTTTCATTAGGTCCCATTTGTTTATTTTTGCCTTTATTCTGATTACACTAGGAGGTGGATCAACAAAGAACTTGCTGTGATTTAAGTCAAAGAGTGTTCTTCCTATGTTTTCCTCTAAGAGTTTTATAGTGTCCAGTCTTACATTTAAGTCTCGAATCCATTTTGAGTTTATTTTTGTTTATGGTGTTAGAGAGTGTTCTAATTTCATTCTTTGACATGTAGCTGTCCAGTTTTCCCAGCACCACTTATTGAAGAGACTGTCTTTTCTCCATTGTATATCTTTGCCTCCTTTGTCATAGATTAGTTGACCATAGGTGCGTGGGTTTATCTCTGGGCTTTCTATCTTGTTCCATTGATCTATGTTTCTGTTTTTGTGCCAGTACTATATTGTCTTGATTACTGTAACTTTGTAGTATAGTCTGAAGTCAGGGAGTCTGATTCCTCCAGCTCCGTTTTTTTCCCTCAAGACTGCTATGGCTATTTGGGGTCTTTTGTGCCTCCATACAAATTTTAAGAGGATTTGTTCTAGTTCTGTAAAAAATGCCATTGGTAATTTGATAGAGATTGCATTGAATCTGTAGATTGCTTTGGGTAGTAGAGTCATTTTCGCAGTATTGATTCTTCCAATCCAAGAACATGGTATATCTCTCCATCTGTTGGTATCATCTTTAATTTCCTACATCAGTGTCTTACAGTTTTCTGCAAACCGGTCTTTTGTCTCCCTAGGTAGGTTTATTCCTAGGTATTTTATTCTTTTTGTTGCAGTGGTAAATGGGAGTGTTTCCATAATTTCTCTTTCAGATTTTTCATCATTAGTGTATACGAATGCAAGAGATTTCTATGCATTAATTTTGTATCCTGCAACTTTACCAAATTCATTGATTACCTCTTGTAGCTTTCTGGTGGCATCTTTAGGATTCTCTATGTACAGTATCATGTCATCTGCAAACAGTGACAGTTTTAATTCTTCTTTTCCAATTTGTATTCCTTTTACTTCTTTTTCTTCTCTGAATGCCATGGCTAGGACTTCCAAAACTATGCTGAATAATAGTGGTGAGAGTGGCCATCCTTTTCTCATTCCTGATCTTAGAAAAAATGCTTTCAGTTTTTCACCATTGAGAATGATGCTTGCTGTGGGTTTGTTATATATGGCCTGTATTATGTTGAGGTAGTTTCCCTCTATGACCACTTTCTGGAGAGTTTTTATCATAAATGGGTGTTGAATTTTATCAAAAGCTTTCTCTGCATCTATTGAGATGATCATATGGGTTTTGTTTTTCAATTTGTTAATATGGTGTATCACATTGATTCATTTGCTTATACTGAAGAATCCTTGCATCCCTGGGATAAATCCCACTTGATCGTGGTGTATGATCCTTTTAATGTGTTGTTGGATTCTGTTTGCTGGTGTTTTGTTGAGGATATTTGCATCTATATTCATCAGTGATATTGGTCTGGAATTTTCTTTTTTTGTAGTATCTTTGTCTGGTTTTGGTATCAGGGTGATGGTGGCCTCATAGAATAAGTTTGGGAGTGTTCCTTCCTCTGCAATTTTTTGGGAGAGTTTGAGAAGGATGGGTGTTAGCTCTTCTCTAAATGTTTGATAGACTTCACTTGTGAAGCCATGTCGTCCTGAACTTCTGTTTGATGGAAGATTTTTAATCACAGTTTCAATTTCATTACTTGTGATTGGTCTGTTCATATTTTCTTTCTTCCTGGCTCAGTCTTGGAGGGCTATACCTTTCTAACAATTTGTCCATTTCTTCCAGGTTGTCCATTTTATTGGCATAGAGTTGCTTGTAGTAGTCTCTTAGGATGCTTTGTATTCCTGCAGTGTCTGTTGTAACTTCTCCTTTTTCATTTCTAATTTTATTGATTTGAGTCCTCTCCCTCTTCTTCTTGATGAGTCTGGCTTATCAATTTCATTTATCATCTCAAAGAACCAGCATTTAGTTTTATTGATCTTTGCTATTGTTTTCTTTGTTTCTATTTTATTTATTTATTTATTTCTGCTCTGATCTTTATGATTTCTTTCCTTCTGCTAACTTTGAGTTTTGTTTGTTCTTCTTTCTCTAGTTCCTCTAGGTGTAAGGGTAGATTGTTTACTTGAGATTTTTCTTGTTTCTTGAGTTAGGCTTGTATATGTATAAACTTCCCTCTTAGAACTGCTTTTGCTGCATCCCATAGGTTTTGGATCATTTTCATTGTCATTTGTCTCCAGGTATTTTTTGATTTCCCCTTTGATTTCTTCAGTGATCTCTTGGTTATTTAGTAACGTATTGTTTAGCCTCCATGTGTTTGTGTTTTTCACGGTTTTTTCCCTGTAATTGATTTCTAATCTCATAGTGTTGTGGTCAGAATAGATATGATTTCAGATTTCTTAAATTTACTGAGGCTTGATTTGTGGCCCAAGATGTGATGTATCCTGGAGCATGTTTCGTGCGCACTTAAGATGAAAGTGTAATCTGCTGTTTTTGGATGGAATGTCCTATAAATATCAATTAAATCTATCTGGTCTATTGTGTCATTTAAAGCTTCTGTTTCCTTATTTGTTTTCATTTTGGATGATCTGTCCATTGGTGTAAGTGAGGTGTTAAAGTCCCCTACTATGATTGTGTTACTGTCGATTTCCTCTTTTACAGCTGTTAGCAGTTGCCTTATGTATTGAGGTGCTCCTATGTTGGGTGCATATATATTTATACTTGTTATATATTCTTTTTGGATTCATCCCTTGATCATTATGTAGTGTCCTTCCTTGTCTCTTGTAACAATCTTTATTTTAAAGTCTATTTTATCTGATATGAGTATTGCTACTCCAGCTTTCTTTTGATTTCCATTTGCATGGAGTATCTTTTTCCATCCCTTCACTTTCATTCTGTATGTGTCCCTAGATTTGAAGTGGGTCTCTTGTAGACAGCATATATATGGGTCTTGTTTTTGTAATCATTCAGCTAGCCTGTGTCTTTGGTTGGAGCATTTAATCCATTCACATTTAAGGTAATTATTGATATGTATGTTCCTATGACCATTTTCTTAATTGTTTTGGGTTTGTTTTTGTAGGTCCTTTTCTTCTCTTGTATTTCCCACTTAAAGAAGTTCCTTTAGCATTTGTTTTAAAGCTGGTTCTATGGTGCTGAATTCTCTTAGCTTTTGCTTGTCTGTAAAGCTTTTGATTTCTCCATTGAATCTGAAGGAGATCCTTGCCAGGTAGAGTAATCATGGTTGTACGTTCTTTCCTTTCATCACTTTAAGGTTATCATGCCACTCCCCTATGGGTTGTAGAGTTTCTGCTGAGAAATCAGCTGTTAACCTTATGGGAGTTCCCTTGTCTGTTATTTGTCATTTTTCCCTTGCTGCTTTCAGTAATTTTTCTTTGTCTTTAATTTTTGCCATTTAGGTTTCTATGTTTCTTGGTGTGTTTCTCCTTGCTTTTATCCTGTATGGGACTCGCTGCACTTCCTGGACTTGGGTGGCTATTTCCTTTCCCGTGTTAGGGAAGTTTTTAACTATAATCTCTTCAGATATTTTCTCTGGTCCTTTCTCTCTCTCTTCTCCTTCTGGGACTCCTGTAATGCGAATGTTGTTGCATTTAATGTTGTCCCCGACGTCTCTTAGGCTGTCTTCATATCTTTTCATTTTTTTCTTTATTCTGTTCCACAGCAGTGAATTCCACCATTGTGTCTTCCAGGTCACTTATCCGTTCTTCTGCCTCAGTTATCCTGCTACTGATTCCTTCTAATGTAGTTTTTATTTCAGTTATTGTATTGTTCATCTCTGTTTGTTTGTTCTTTAATTATTCTAGGTCTATGTTAAACCATTCTTGCATCTTCTCGATCTTTGCCTCCATTCTTTTTCCGAGGTCCTGGATCATCTTCACTATCATTATTCTGAATTCTCTTTCTGGAAGATTGCCTATCTCCACTTCATTTAGTTTTTTTTCTGGGTTTTATCTTGTTCATTCATCTGGTATATAGCCCTCTGCCTTTTCATCTTGTCTATCTTTCTGTGAATGTGGTTTTTGTTCCATAGTGTGCAGGATTGTAGTTCTTCCTGCTTCTCCATCATTGTTTGCTCTTTAGTTCTTCTAGGTCCTTGTTAAATGTTTCTTGTATTTTCCCCATTCTATTTCCAAGATTTTGGATCATCTTTACTATCATTATTCTGAATTCTTTTTCAGGTAGACTGCCTATTTCCTCTTCATTTGTTTTGTCTGGTGGGTTTTTAACTTCCTACTTCATCTGCTGTGTGTTTCTCTGTCTTCTCGTTTTGCTCAACTTACTGTGTTTGGGGTCTCCTTTTTGCAGGCTGCAGGTTCATAGTTCCCATTGTTTTTGGTGTCTGACCCCAGTGGGTAAGGTTGGTTCAGTGGGTTGTGTAGGCTTCCTGGTGGAGGGGACTGGTGCCTGTGTTCTGGTGGATGAGGCTGGATCTTGTCTTTCTTGTGGGCATTACCACGTCCCGCGGTGTGTTTTGGGGTGTCTGTGACCTTATTATGATTTTAGGCAGCCTCTCTGCTATGGGTGGGGTTGTGTTCCTGTCTTGCTAGTTGTTTGGAATAGCATGTCCAGCACTGTAGCTTGCTGGTCATTGAGTGGACCTGGGTCTTAGCATTGAGATGGAGATCTCTGGGGGAGCTTTTGCCATTTGATAATATGTGGAGCCAGGAGGTCTCTGGTGGATGAATGTCCTGACCTCGGCTCTCCCACCTCAGAAGCAGAGGCCTGACACCTGGCCAGAGTACCAAGACCCTGTCAGCCACATGGCTCAGAAGAAAAGGGAGAAAAAAAGAAAGAAATATAATAAAATAAAGTTATTGAAATAAAAAATTATTAAAAATTTTAAAGTAATTTAAAAAAAGAAGAGAGCAACCAAACCAAAAAACAAATCCACCAATGATAACAAGTGCTAAAAACTATATTTAAAAAAACCACAAAAGACAGAACACTAGGACAAATGGTAAAAGCAAAGATATACGTACAAAATCACACAAATAAGCATACACATAAACACTCACAAAAAGAGAAAAAGGAAATATATATATTGTTCCTCCTAAAGTTCATCTCCTCGATATGGGATGATTTGTTGTCTATTCACATATTCCACAGATGCAGGGTACATCGAGTTGATTGTGGAGATTTAATCCGCTGCTCCTGAGGCTGCTGGGGGAGATTTCCCTTTCTCTTCTTTGTTCTCACAGCTCCCAGGGGCTCAGCTTTGGATTTGGCCCCGCCTCTGCGTGGAGGTCGGCTGAGGGCGTCTGTTCTTTGCTCAGACAGGACAGGGTTAAAGGAGCAGCTGATTTGGGGGCTCTGGCTCACTCAGGCCGGGGGGAGGGAGGGGTGCAGATGTGGGGAGAGCCTGCGGTGGCAGAGGCCAGTGTGACGTTGCACCAGCCTGAGGCGCACCGTGCATTCTCCTGGGGAAGTTGTCCCTGGATCCCGGGACCTTGGCAGTGGTGGGCTGCACAGGCTCCCGGGAGGAGAGGTGTAGATAGTGACCTGTGCTTGCACACAGGCTTCTTGGTGGCGGCAGCAGTAGCCTTAGAGTCTCATGCCCGTCTCTGGGGTCTGCACTGATAGCCGCGGCTTGCGCCCGTCTCTGGAGCTCCTTTAAGCGGCGCTCTTAATCCCCTCTCCTCGTGCACCAGGAAGCAAAGAGGGAAGAAAAAGTCTCTTGCCTCTTTGGCAGGTCCAGACTTTTCCCCGGACTCCCTCCCGGCTAGCTGTGGTGCACTAATTCCTTCTGGCTGTGTTCACGCAGCCAACCCCAGTCCTCTCCCTGCGATCCGACCGAAGCCCGAGCCTCCGCTCCCAGCCCCGCCTACCCCGGCGGGTGAGCAGACAAGCTTATCGGGCTGGTGAGTGCTGGTCGGCACCGATCCTCTGTGCGGGAATCTCTCTGCTTTGCGTTCCACACCTCTGTGGCTGCGCTCTCCTCCGCGGCTCCGAAGCTTCCCCCTCCGCCACCCGCAGTCTCCGCCCGCGAAAGGGCTTCTAGTGTGTGGAAACCTTTCCTCCTTCACAGCTCCCTCCCACTGGTGCAGGACCCGTCCCTATTCTTTTGTCTCTGTTTTTTCTTTTTTCTTCTGCCTTATCCAGGTACGTGGGGAGTTTCTTGCCATTTGGGAGGTCTGAGGTCTTCTGCCCGCATTCAGTAGGTGTTCTGTAGGAGTTGTTCCAAATGTAGATGTATTTCTCATGTATTTGTGGGGAGGAAGGTGATCTCCACATCTCACTCCTCCGCCATCTTGAAGGTCTCCCCTTCCTACATTTCTTGAAGATAGTAGTGTTACTGCTTTACTGAAAGCCAACAGTTGCTATATTGAAGTTGGTTCATTGGAATCACCTTTGCTTTTCACAGAGCAAGGTCTCTGCAGTACAGAGCGTTTACATTTGTGAAGCTTGCCTCCTGCTGGATTAGTGGAATATTACATTGCACGTTTTCAAAGCTCTCCAAAATTGGATCTAATTTGTAGAGATGCCTTAACTGCGGTTCAGTTTTGGCGAGTTTGGGAAGGGAATAAATATAGCTTTTTTAGATGATTTCTTCAAGCTTCTCAGATTTTTTGTATAAACCTTTAGGTGTGGTTTATGGGTTTTCAAATCATATCTGCCCCCACAGCTCAAAATAAATGGTTTAAGGACCCAAAGAGATAATACCAACAACAATAATGGTAAACATTATATTCAGTGTTTTCTGTGTGCCAGGAATGTGCAAAAATACTCTGTGAACCCTGCTCCTTGCAACACTCACCAACACCCTAAAAGAAAAGTTTGGTACATTATCACCCACACTCCCAGTTTACAGAAAGACTTAAAGAAGTTGAGAGCTCTTTCACCCCTACTGTCACCCACCCAGCCAGAGGTTGGGAGCCCCTAAAGTTTTTCTTGAACTACTTTACCCCATTAACTGGCCACAGAAATAATCAGAAATAGTCAACCGAGCTGGGCTACCCAGTTTCTTTCTCCTGGGAATTTGGAGTTGGATTCAAAGAGAACCTCCAGTCTGGCTGGTTACCTAAATGGAGGTCATATAAACTCAGGGGCCCCCAGTGGAGGAGCCTTGTGCATGGAGAAATAGAAAAAGGATGATCAGGAGAAAGGAAAAGAATAAAGCAAAAAGCACAGAGAAAGGCAACGAGGATAGTGTTTCGTTCTTGGTCCCAATCCCTCATAAATTTCCTTGGCTGGTTTCATTGACTTGGCGTATTGAAATATTTCTTTTTCTCTATTAAAAAAAGTGTATAAAACCAAGTCACGTGAGCAATAATATGTAAAAGTGAACCAAATCTAGTGTTATAATGAAATAAAATCTGAAGTTAATATGGCACATTGATGTGCATAATTTTTATTATATTCCATGGAAATTAGACTAAAATAGGGAGCAATTAATGAAAATGACTGTAATTATTGTCATGTCAACAAAGCCAAACCAAGTGATTCCAGAGTCAGCTGTAGGGAAGACAATTTACAGCAGGAAGCTATTCTGCAGTTCCTATGAAGAACCCTGGATTGAAAAACCAGGAGGCTAAGTCCTTCCCTTGCATCCACTTCTCTAGCAACGATAGTCCAGGTGGTTCAAGAGGTCCCAGCTGACAAGTGTGTGAGCCCCTTGGAGCTCCTCACCCCTGTGTTGCAGGACGGAGGACTGCTTCTAGGGCCCCCGAGTGGGCTCTTGTCTAACATTCAGAAATGAATTGTCCAAGGAGACACACGTGCTGACAAAGCAAGAGACTATTGGGAAGGGGCGCCCGGGCGGAGAGCAGCAGGGTAAGTGAACCCAGGAGAACTGCTCTGCCGCATGGCTTGCAGTCTCAGGTTCGTGGTAATTCTGTGTTTCTGGGTTTTCTCTGGCCAATTGCTCTGACTCAGGGTCCTTCCTGGTGGTGTGTGCATCCCTCAGCCAAGATGGAGTCCAACAAGAAGGATTCTGGGAGGTTGGTAGGGCATGTGGACTGGCATCTCCTCTCTCCTTTTGACCTTTCCTGAATTTTTCCGGTTGGTGGTAGCTTGTTAGTTCCATGTTGCTTACCAGGACTTCCTGTTGTAAGATAACTCATGCAAGTGGCTACTATCTTGACCGGCCAGGGCAGGCGGTTTCAGTCAGTGTTTCCCCTAACACCTGCACTGCCCCTCCCCCACTGCATCTCCAAGGAGAAGAATGCTGAGATTGACGGGTTGTGTTGGAAGGGCTGCGTCTGTTTGGGAGGCTCTCCTTTCCTCAACATTGGATTGATGAGATACAGCGCATGGAGAATTTGAAGCTGCTGTTAGGAAGAGGCTGCCAGCCTGCTTCCCATGGTGCACTGTCCTTTGGTCTATGTCTACCATTTAACTACCACAAGGCATCATCAATGTGGTCCAGTCTAGCTCACCTGGGGTCTGTACTGAGAGTGGAGGTGAAATCCTCATGGAAATAAAAAGTGTGAAATCGTCTGACTTTGCTCTCTGTGCAGATAGCTGTCTTCCTCAGTGGCTGGGGAAGGTTGAGGAAGAATTGGATTCTGGTTGTTGAGATTGCTGGGTCCCAACCAAACGCCATCCTCTCAGTCTCTTTTCCATTGATGTAAGACCAACAAGGAACGCTCAGAACAGTTACCATAAGCCAGAATCTTAGAGTCCTGGGACTGGTTTGGCTTAAAGTAGCCATTATTTACAGGGGTAAAAATTCAATGATTCACAGTAGGAATACTTCATTTCAAATTATTCTTTAAGAGACTTATGCTTTCATAATTTCGGTTGTATGGCATTTTTCACAATAAAAATAAAAGATTTTTAATATAAAAAAAATTCAATGATTCAGAAATATTCCATTTTTCTCCTTCCACACATGGCTAATCCAATACGCTAGTCTGGACTTTGACCTATTAGAGGTGCATTTGTGCTAATGAACAAATGCATCTCGAATATTTTAGATGTATTACTTCCTTGAAAATGTTTTTGTCATATAAGTAGCTATGATTCTGGCATGGGAGCAATGAGAATTACAGAAAGGACCAAGAAAGTCTTTCCTGGGATTCATTCAATATACATTATTGAGTAAATGCAAGGTGGCAGGCATAGTGTAAGGCACTAGAGAAAAAATTACAAAATAATGTCTGTACTCTTCAGGAGCTTAATGGGTCAGGTACTCATCACTAACTAGTGTGATGACTTAGGGGAGCATTTAAAAAAAGACTATTCCTATCTTGGAATAGTTTAATAACCTTGGAACATTTTATACAGATAATGTTGGGTTAAAATAAAGATTAAGAGGAGTCTAGGAAGAAAAGGATGGGGGTGGGAGTGGGAAGACAATTATAGGAAAGAGGAGGGTGTGATCTCGGGGCTGGAGATGAATGCGTACATATACATCTGAGGGCTGTTTTTAAATACTATCTGTCTGAAGCCTCCCTCCACCCGCATCCTCCACTTTCCACCCTCCAACTCACCCTTCTTCCTGAGTCACCCAGATGGCCATTTCTCACTAGGAAAGGAGAAAAAGGAAAGGGTGCAATTTGTCTAAAATCCCTAAAAGCTGCCAGGATACATTCGTGCATTTCATCTGCACACCCCACCATGCGAAGGGTGGGAGTTCTGTGTAAAGACAGGGAAACCGAGGTGCAGAGAGGTTGTGTGACTTCTCCACATTACACAGTTTGGAAAAGGCAGTGCCAAAATGCAAGCTCACATTTTAAAATTATAACTAAGACATATGTGTGCTTTCTAAAAAGTAAAAAAATAATAGAGAAGTATGAAATATAAAAAATAAATGTCTTCCCTTCTCCACATTCCAAACTGTTTGGGGTATATCCCTATAGACATTTTTCCCTGTACATGCAAATGTGTATTTACACACATGACATATAACTGTATATGTGAACATCTATAATTTTTACATAAATGGATGTTCTAACTATATCGTTCTGTAACTCGCTTCCATCACCTAACATCATCATGTATATCCTTCCTTATCAGAATCTATACATTTATTTCATTTTTACCTCTAATATGTATATTCAATTTGATGACTATATTAAATCTTATTTAGAAATTTCCTTATTGATAAGGCTGGCCCTGTTTTGTTTCATTTTGAAATTCAATATTAGTGTTTTCTAATTAAAGTATTTTCTACATGTGAGTTTTCAAATTTAAACCATGAAAAATTCTGAGATGGAAATTGAAGGCTCTCTTCTCTCACCCTCCATTCCAGTTCCCACTCCCTAGAGTTTTGTTGTTGTCATTTTTGTTACTTTTGTTTTTGTTCTTCAGGGTATGTCACCTTACAACTGAATTAAATACAGATACTTGCAGTTCTTGATTTCTCTGTGTTAGAACAAACTGTTGTCCTGCCTCAGTGATAGCTGGGAAGTTTAACATACTTTTGCTATCTCAGCCTCCCTCTTTTAATTGTTAGCTATATTACAATTTTTAAGTTATTTAGGTTAATTACAGTTATACTTTTCTCTAATTAGGTCTTCTGTGTTTGTTAGAGGTTTCAAAAAATGTAAAGCCCCATCTCAATGCAAATATATTCTGATTATGTAAATATTACACACTGAAGTGCCAAGTAGTATGCTAGGACCCGTAGAGAAGTAGGTACTATCCTCTGACCTAACCATGCTGACAGCTCTAAGGAGAAGCACTGAGGTCCAATGGATTTTTTTAATTTCTTTTCCATTTCCTTCTAGGCTGTACTGGGCTTCCGCTTTTCTTTGTAGATCATATCCAAGCTAATGGATCCAAGCCAAAGGGCTCCATATTCTCCAAAGCCTATAAGAGGCATGAGGGGCTGGGGGCTGAGGGAAAGAACTTCCATTATGTCCCCACTGAGGGGACATGGAAGTCCTCAGAGGGCCCCTGAACTGCCAGTGACCACAGGTTGTATCCAAGAGGCTGCCAAAGGCAGAGATGGGCTAAACCATCAACTTCACCTCTGAAGTTGAGAACGTAACATCCGTAAGTGCCAAAAAGGACCAGACTCTATGCCAGGGTTCTGGTTCTAGACGCAAAACAGGAATTTTCGCTGGAACCTGCATGTGTTGATCTGAGGCCTCCTTATTCCCAAGCCCTGAGGTTACCTGTTCCCCAGCCCCAAACACCCAGATACCATTTTGGTGAGGAACAGCAGAAGGGAGAAGAAATACAATCTAAAAAGACTGTTTGAACCAGAAGAGACTAATATACTGAGATTTGTCTAGTTTAGTTATTTCTACCCCCATATCCAATGGGAAAGAGACCTAGAAGGAACATTAGTTCAGGAGACAGACACAGACCAACCAGCTTGTTCACTAAACCCGTTTCCCTTCCTCATGGACTACATTTCCCAGCCTTCTATGCAGTGAGGTGCAACCATGCAAATGAGTTTTGGCCCCCAAAATGTGGATATAAGTGATATATCCCATTTCCAGGTCTGGTACATAAAGATCTCCTCTGCGTTATTCTTCAGGCTCTTTTCCTTTTCACAGTGATCTTGGAAACCCCATATTGAAAATGGTGGAGCTTCATATGGAAGATCTCTGGGTCATCAGAGAGTTAAGGCAACTGCCTGCCAACCAGAAACACCTTTTCTGGGCTTTGAGGTTGTGTTTCAGTTACTATCACTGTGTAACAAATCACTTCAAGACTTAGTGGATTAAGTCTTTATTATAATCTCTATCATTTTAATCGACACTTTATTATAATCTCTGTCAGTTTTGTGGATTGACTGGGCTCAGTTGGGTGGTTCTCAGTTGGGGGTCTCATTTGGCTGAAGTCTGATGGAAGCATCTTTCTTTTCATTCATAATTCATTCACTGCCTAGATCCTTAACTAGCTCCTAGGAAATACGTTAAGAATTCAACTTCCCAGGCCCTGTTTCTGGGGAGTCTGGAGATTTGCATTTTTTTTTAAAGAAGATGTTGGGGTAGGAGTTTATTAATTAATTTATTTATTTTTGCTGTGTTGGGTCTTCGTTTCTGTGCGAGGGCTTTCTCTAGTTGTGGCAAGTGAGGGCCACTCTTCATCGTGGTGCACAGGCCTCTCACTATCGTGGTCTCTCCTGTTGCAGAGCACAGGCTCCAGACGCGCAGGCTCAGTAGTTGTGGCTCACGGGCCTAGATGCTCTGCGGCATGTGGGATCCTCCCAGACCAGGGCTCGAACCCGTGTCCCCTGCATTAGCAGGCAGATTCTCAACCACTGCGCCACCAGGGAAGCCCTGGAGATGTGCATTTTAACCAGCACTGTTTGGAGGGATTTATTCCTCTTGTTGGTTCTCTCCATTTCCCAAGTCCTTAATTACCTAGACGATAGAGGTCAGCCTCTTCGTAGACCTAGTAGGCCTTGCTTTACCCAACTCTATATTTCACAACACACTTAGGAAACCTTCCATTTTGTCAATCACTAGGAATTGGAGAAGTCCTGGAGTCCTTTCAGTCCCACCCTCCAGAGAGGAGAAAAGCGGAATTGCTTTACTCAGAGGAACATTGATCCTATTTCAGAAGACCACCAGGGAGGAGAAGTGTCACAAACTAGACTGCTCAAACACAGAATTAGCTTCTGTTGTGATTAGGTTAACCTCATCTAGTTGACCTACAATTATTTCAAATCCAGAATGTTAATCACAAAACAAGTCTCCCCCCCACCCTCCTTGTCTTTTTTTTTTTTTTTTTTTGAATGCTTTGATCTTAGTCATTCTTTCTCTGAGCTCTCCACAGGCACTCAGCTCCCTTACTTAAAATTCTCAGCTCCTGCTTTCTGCAACTCCTCCAGACTTTCCTTAATAGTCATGCTCCTTGCCTGGGATGTGGGTTTCCCACCCTGGCCCTGCTACATTTTTACCCTCTTTGAGAAAACACTGCTAATATTGACCTGGCTCAAACAGCAAGCCGTGTGGGGAGGATCAGAAAATGAGGAATGAGAAGAACTCTGTTCAAGGTCTGGCTTTGCCACCTCCTGGCTGTATTAACTGTCAACAGAAAAAAAAAAAAAGCACAATGTGAGAGTTGTGAGTTAAATTTTATTTGGGGCCAAATGAGGACTACAGCCCGGGAGGCAGTATTTCAGATAGCTCTGAGAAACTACTCCGAACAGGTAGGGGGGAAGGTCAGTCTATATGTGATTTTGGTGAAGCCGGGGGGGGGGGGGGTACATCCCTCAAGTACACATTTTTGCAGAAGGTTGCTGCCAGTCACGAGGAGCAGACATCACCGTGAAGGATTTTAGTGCTTTTCTAGATATGAGGAGATGCAAGTATTGGGTTCATAAAATCTTCTCCTGAAAATATCTAACTATCTGAAGGCCTGTTCTGCCAGTTTTTCCCGGAACGCAGAGTGCCTCATTCCTGATCTCCACCCTGAACTCCTTTCAGGGGGTGTTGAAGGTCAGCAGCTATAGCAGGCTTGTAGTTTTATCCTTGTAGAGGCAGATGGCAAGTGTCAAACTTAAGTTGGCATACCAGACAAATGAAGTCCAGTAACTGGTCTTCATTTTCCTCATCTGTAAAATGGGTTTAGTATTAATCCAACTGTAGAGGGCTTTTGCTCCAGGCACACTGGTTTTCTTTCAGTTCCTGGAAGGCATCATGCCCCCCTCCTACCACAGGAGAATTTATTCCCTCTAAATGGAACAGTGTCCCTCCCCACGCCTTACCCTGGTAAATGCCTACCCTTTCTTCAGGTATCAGTTCAGTGGTCATGTCCTCAGGGACTAGGCCAATGTCCCTTTCCTACCACTATTACCTCACCTTCAGGGCACAGTTCACAGTTCTAAATTTATATTGATTTGTGAGATTCTTTAACTAACATCAATCTCCTGTAATAGACTATATGTTCCCTGAGAACAGACACATCTGTTTTCTCTCAGCCTTTTATCTCCAGCAGCCAACACTCGATAAATCAGTGAATGAATATGAGTGAATGAATTATAGTTGTGAAAATAAAGGGGACCATGCATGTCAATCACTTACCACTGTTTTGTTATTAATAGTATTATCTTCTCCAAAACAGATTTTATAATAAATACCAATGATCAGGTTCACAAGGGAAGGTATATACAAGTTGTTCGTAAATTGTAAAGTAGACAAATATTAGATTTTTGTGAGCATTGATATCCCTTAGTTCTTTTTCTTGCAAACACCTCAGCAATCCCCTGCACAGCCATCTAACGCATAAGTACACAGAGACAACTGAGCTTCTAGAAAGTGATATTTATCTGGTTTGACTAGTAAGTAATTGTCTTCATAGACAAATCACAAGTCAAACAGCAATGGCACCATGAATGGAAGAAGTGATGCATTTTAAGGAAATGGCTCTCTTAAATCTCGGACACAGAGGTGCCTGTGATTATGGAGCAAAACTTTGTCATAGAGAGAGTGAGCAAGGGTCGAGGGGGCTGAGGCTGTGCAGGATGGGGAATTGAGCTGTCTGCTGCCCTGCTTGCAGAGGGGCACTGGGGCAGCCAGTGCCCAAAAGGGTACGGCAAGCTCACGAGAAAGGCTTAGGCAGTCATCCATCCTGGTGCACGGCAAGCTCACGAGAAAGGCTTAGGCAATCATCCATCCTGGTGCACGACCTGTTGGATGCAGCATGGACATAAATGGAGTCAAGCACAGCTATGTGTAGTAGCTCCTAATGGTCCAGTCAACCACAGCAGGACTCTTCTCAGTGGCTGAAGCCACAGAGACTTCAGGGGAAAGGGGTCACGGCGGATTCGAGATGGCCTCAAACTCTTTGACAATCCTGCCACTGAGAAGCAGAGTGTAGTCCCTTCCCCTTGAATCTGGGCAGACTCTATGACTGCTTTGGCTGATAGAATTTGCCAGAAGTGATGCTGTGCCAGTTTCTGAGGCCAGGCCTTGTGAGACTAGCTGCTTCCAAATCCTATCTCTTGGAACAGTCTCTCTGAGGAAGCCAGATGCCATGTAGGAAATCCACCTACTCTGAAACCTTCATGCATGAGAAGGCCAAGCCACCGTGCTGTCACTGGGCCCTGAAGGATGTGCCTGGGTGGGGTGGCAGGGTGAGAGATCGAGGAGAGAGAGAAAGAGAAGGCCTAGGGAGCACTGAGGCACCACACGAGGAAATCACGATTGTTTGAAACCACTGCATTTTGAGGAAGTTGATTCTGCAGCAATAGTTGAAAAGGAACCTACTGGCAAGAGACAGAGACTCCAAAGCTGGTGAGGTTCAGGGAAGAGCTGTGATCCTAAAGGGAGATTGGGCTATTAGGTAACTCATCGCGCTGAGTCCTAAGAAGGAGAAGGCTAGGGAGATGACTCAAGGTTACCTGACACTCAGCATGTCCCTAGACACTGGACACACTTCACACTAGCCCACCAGAAGTGGGCCGAGGCCACTTGCCACACCTAGGCCATGCAGGTGACTAGACGAGAAACTGTCAGAGACTGAGCAGAAGGTAGGACCCGTCAGGATGCCAGGAGGAAAGAGAGAGACAGAAAGAGAGACAGGGAAAGCGTAGGGGGCTGTGTAAAGATAAGATGAAACAATGCAAGAGTTGTGAATTCCAGTAAGTTTATGAGTTGTAGTAAGACTTCACAAGACTTGACTTGTCTTTATAAGACTTGGAGTGTTCGTATATTACTACTACTACTACTTATTCTTTTCTTTTAAATTTCAAGTTTAATAAAGGCAACAACTGTTCCGCTATATTTTTTTCCCCTCAGAATGTAGAATACATATGTTACAGGGGTTAATGTGATTTTGTTACCAAAATCCAACTTTCTTGCAGCTTCTTTGAGCAACCCCCTGCTTTTGGAAATCATAGGAGAGAGACATGAAACAGAGAATTGCAGATGACTGAGATCCCGAGGGTGGCGGAATTCTCAGGACTAAGTTATTTATACGAAGAGTAGGCGGTAAGAAAGCCTAGTTTAGCTCACAGTATTAAACAGAATTAAGAGAAAAACAAAAGAAGTTTTTGTGTAGGCTGCATTGTTTTGTTTACTAAATTACTGCAGTCATTCTCATAAAAAATTTTAATTACAGCGAGAGACAGTTCAATAACATTTTCAAATAATACAAAATTGTCCAATCCAAGAGTCCAGATTAGTATATGCCAATTCAGTGGGGAGTTTGTTATTCTGTTTTGTATTGTTTTTCCTTGTTTTGTGACCAACCAAGCTGAAAATACAGAAAGGACCTTGCCAGACTTAAATGACTACAATGCCTTAGAACTGAAAGCATGCATTTCCTATCATTTAGGGAATTACTTCCTTCTTGTCTGACATAAAGGCTCTGTAGTCAGAGGTAATTCTCTTGGATTCTCATCTGAATGTACCTTTTCCACCAAGCACTCCTGCCTAGTGGTCTCAAGTGAACAAATCTTACTGTGTTCACTAGACTAGAATATTCACAAGGTCAGGTTCTATATATTAACTTTTTTAATTTGTTAAATCTTTATTGAAATATAGTTGATTTACAATGTTGTATTAGTTTCAAGTATACAGCAAAGCGATTCAGTGACATGTATTTTATATATATATATATATATATATATATATATATATATATACACACACACACATATATACAAACTTTTTATTGAATTTAATTTTAAATTTATTTATTTTTGGCTGCGTTGGGTCTTTGTTGCTGCGTGCAGGTTTTCTCTAGTTTCAGCGAGCAGGGTCTATTCTTCGTTGCGGTGGGTGGGCTTCTCATTGCAGTGGCTTCTCTTGTCGTGGAGCACGGGCTCTAGGTGCACAGGCTTCAGTAGTTGTGGCTCGCAGGCTCTAGAGCGCAGGCTCAGTAGTTGTGGCGCACGGGCTTAGTTGCTCCGCGGCATGTGGATCTTCCCGGATCGGGGCTCGAACCCGTGTCCCCTGCATTGGCAGGCGGATTCTTAACCACTGCGCCACCACGGAAGCCCCTGTTTGAACTTTCAAAATGTTCATCACATACTTTAGGAGAATTAATGACACACTATAAAAACTTTATGAATATGGTTGAATTAACTTAATTTCAAGGAACTCTTATAAACCACTGGTGATTACATAACTACCCTTTTATGATACTAGAATACCTTATCATAGTGGCTGTGTGCTTTAAAAGAATAATTGTTCTCTCAGTTATTTTAAGCCCTAAATTTGTCTATTACAGGGATTAATATTTTTTGCATTGAACAATATTAATAATCTGTCTTTGTAGTTGAAAGTACTAAGATCACTTGGGTTTATAAAACCCTGTTAAAAATCTATGCTCACCTCTTCTACCCAATCAGATAAATAGGCAACAAGACGGTACTTTCAAATACAAGTAAGGTCCACACCAGATCGGCTAGCTTTCCTTGGTATTAATTATATGAATTTTTAAAATTTCATATTTTATAAATACAACAAAAAGGTTGAAAAACAGAAAATAGACTTTGGAATTAACTATTTACAGTTTGCTAACAACTAACAAATATGTATTAGAAATTAAGTTTCTCGGGCTCCCCTGGTGGTGCAGTGGTTAAGAATCTGCCAGCCAATGCAGGGGACACCAGTTCGACCCCTGGTCCGGGAAGATCCCACATGCCGGGGTGCAACTAAGCCTATGTGCCACAACTATTGAGCCTGTTCTCTAGAGCCCATGAGCCACAACTACTGAGCCCACGTGCCACAACTACTGAAGCCCGTGTGCCTGGAGCCCATGCTCCACAGCAAGAGAAGCTACCGCAATAAGAAGCCTGCGGGCACCGCAGCTTGCTGAAACTAGAGAAAGCCCGCACGCAGCAACGAAGACCCAATGCAGCCAAAAATAAATAAATAAAATAAATAATTTTTAAAAAAAATTAAGTTTCTCTCCTCATCTTCCAAGATTATATCCTTAAAGATTCCCAAAGTAGAAAATGTCACTGAAAAGAATTTAAGAAAGAATTAGATTAGGGGCCAAGATTAGGGGTACATCTATAAAATCTCTAAAAACTTTTTAATGTTCACTAAAATAAAGCAATAGATTCTACAGCTAAGTAAAGGAGAAATCAGTGACATTTATGCATCTTAAACAGTAGTGTCATTGTTTGAATCATGTCTCGCTATGTAATGAGCCACCCCAACACTTAGTGGCATAAACCACTTTATTAAGTTCCTGAATTCTGCAGATCAAGAATACAGAGAGGGTCCAGCAGGGATGACTTGTCTGTCATCACAAATTCTGGGCCTTCAGCTGGGAAGACTAGTAAGTGGGAGCTAGAATCACCTGGAAGCTTCTTCAGTCTCATGGGCCATGATGAATTGAAGGGTGGGCTCAGTTGAGGCCATCACCAGAGACCCTACACAGGGCCTCTTGTCATGGCTTGGGCTTCCTCATAACATGGCAGCCTCAGGGTGATCAGCATTCTTACGTGGCCCCTCAGGGCTCCAAGAGCATGTGAATGAGGAGAAAGCTACGTGGCTTTTATGACATAGTCTCAGGTGTCACATAGTGAAAGTCTGCGTTACTTTTTGGTCAAAATAGTCACAAGCGGGCTTCCCTGGTGGCGCAGTGGTTGAGAGTCCGCCTGCCGATGCAGGGGACACGGGTTCGTGCCCCGGTCCGGGAAGATCCCACATGCCGCGGAGCGGCTAGGCCCGTGAGCCGTGGCCGCTGAGCCTGCGCGTCCGGAGCCTGTGCTCCGCAACGGGAGAGGCCACAGCAGCGAGAGGCCCGCGTACCGCAAAAAAAAAAAAAAAATAGTCACAAGCTCACCCAGGATTCAAGGGTTGGGAACATAACTCACCTCTTGATGGGAAGGATGTCAAAGAGTATGTGACTGTTTAAAAAGCACCGCAATCACACATTTTACCTCTCCTAACTTACTAGAAATAGTTCTAGATCTCATCTGCCACCTGTATTAGGCAGGGTTCTCCAGAGAAACAGACCAATAGCATGTGTGTATATATGTATACAGTGGACCCATGAGTCACACGGATTTGAACTGTTTGGGTCCATTCATAAGAGAATTTTTTTTACTAAGTACATACCACAGTACTACACTGTCTTCAGAGGGCTGACTGTAAGGTTCTATGAGGATTCTTTACTGCGCAGACTGTGGCCCTAACCCTTGTGTTGGGAACTGTTTCAGAAGGAATTGGCTCACACAGTTATGGAGGTGAACAGTTCCAGAATCTGCAGGAGATAGGCCAGCTGCCTGGAGACCCAGAAGAGCCAACACTGCAGTTCTAGGCCGAAGGATGGAAGACTGCTTTCGAACCAGTCCAATATCTACAGCTGATATTGTAGATGAAGTCCAAGGGCAATCTGCAGGGGAATTCTCTCTTGCTCTAGGGAGGCCTCTTTTTGTTCTATTCAGGCCTGTGCTCAATTGGATGGGGCCCACCTACCCCATGGACTGCAATCTGCTTTACTCAAAGACCACTGATCTAAATGTTAATCTCATCTAAAACACCCTCACAGAAACACCCAGAATAATGTTTGACCAAATATCGGGACACCCTGTGGCCCAGCCAAGTTGACACATAAAATTAACCATCACCCCATGCCATACCACGTTCTCGGTTTTAAAAAGTACTTTAAAATTCCTTTTGTTTTACTGCCAGATAACACACATGCTAAGGTTCGTTCTTCTTTTTTGTTGTCTGCCTTTCTGGTTTCATCAGAGCTCAGAATCGTTTTCCTAAATTACTATTTGGAGTGACTGGAGAGTCACATATATTTGATCCTATAATTCTCAGTTCCTAAAGGGACTCAAAGAAGTACATCTGCATTATACTTGAATTTATAATGCACAAGTTCAGGCCGGGGAGGCATAACCCCTGTGGTCTCCAGGTTTAAACCATCAGAGAGCAGCTGAAATGGTATCTCCATTTTGGTCCTAATGCAGATCCTAGTTCACATTTGTTATCCTGCTTCCGTGTCTCCAACTTCCATTATCCTCATCTATATTCCATTCTGTTTCCTGCCTCACATTAATACTCATTGTAGAGAGCTCTCAGCCCGTCAATAATTGTACAAAGTTCAAGCCATAAAATTCAGGCATTCTCTGCAGCTACAAAAAGTGCATCATCTGTGTTTGTGTTGCTCTTTTTCTGCTTCTAGTAGTTATTACAGAAAACATGCAAAGCAAGAATCACAGGAGGGGTGACTCTCCCATGTGGCTTCCTTCAGATGAGGTGTAGAGCCCTGGATGAAGGCTTCTTTTCACATTTCTTACAGTCAGAAAAGTTATGGACTTCTGTGGCCTTTCAGGAAAAAGAGTGCCTGGAAACTCTCCCATTAAGCAAACCCCTCACTCACATAAGACTTTACTGCAAAGGAGCTATTTTTCCTAGAGCTGAGATGGAGGATGTGTTCTTCCGACACCTGTTTTGGAGCACGCTGGGCTGGATGTTCCAGATTCCTGGGCCCTACCCAGACCACTTGAATCACATTCTCTAGTTGGAGGACTGCCTCAGGCATTTGAGTTTTGTCTGTGTGTGCGTGCATGTGTGTTAAAATATATGGTGTGTATGTGTATATATGTACACACGTGTATATGTGTGCATATATATACATACACAACATAAATTTATCATTTTAACAAATTTTAAGTGGATAGTTCAGTGGCATTAAATACATCCATACTGATATGCAACCATCACCATGACTCATCTCCAGAAATTTCTCATCATCTCAAACTAAAACTCCATGCCCATTAAAAAGTAACTTTCTTGGGCTTCCCTGGTGGCGCAGTGGTTGAGAGTCCTCCTGCCGATGCAGAGGACACGGGTTTGTGCCCCGGTCTGGGAAGATCCCACATGCCACAGAGCGGCTAGGCCCGTGAGCCATGGCCACTGAGCCTGCGCGTCCGGAGCCTGTGCTCCGCAACGGGAGAGGCCACGGCAGTGAGAGGCCCACGTACCGCAAGAAAAAAAAAAAAAAGTAACTTTCTTTCTCTTTATTCCTCAGCCCTAATCTTTATTCTACTTTCTGTCTCTATGAATTTGACTATTTTGGGTACCTCACATAAGTGAAATCATATAATACTTGTTTTTTTGTGTCTGTCTTACTTCACTTAGCATAATGTTTTCAAGTTTCATCCATGTTGCCGCGGTGTTAAAATTTTCTTCCTTTTTAAGGCTGAATAATATTCCATTATATATATATACACACACACACACACACACACACACACACACATATATATATATATATATATATATATATATATATATATACACATATACATACCACATTTTTATTATCCATCGATAGACATTTAGGTTATTTCCTCCTTTTAGCTGTAGTGGATAATGCTGCTGTGAATATGGGTGTACAAATACCTGTTAGAGTCCCTTTCAATTCTTTTGCATATATATTGAGAATGCATTTGCATTTTTAATGCACTTCCCTAGTGAGCCTCTTGCCCTAAATTTTGATAGCCACTAGCTTAGAGGATTTCCTAGTTAATTGTTTTGTCAAGTCTTGTGCAAAGGTATCTTGAAATTTAGTTTAAAGGGGAATGAATGAGTGGGTTTTTGCACCGTCTCTTTTCTTTTGCTGTTCCCTCTTCCACATCCATGTTAAGGTCCTAAAACCTTGGGCCTTACCTCCTATGAGAATCTCCTGGGATGAATCTTTTCCTTTTCCAAGTTATTCTCAGCACAGTGGTCAAAGGACGCTTCCTAAAACACCTCTCTCATTTTTCAAATCCATCCCAATTTCATCCAAAACCTTACAACGATTCACAGTTGGGCTCCATTCATCTTTTCAGCCTCCTCTTCCCCTAGAAAAGCTGTCCTCTTGCTTAGGGTTTCTCTGAGTAAGCTCCCTGGACCACCAGCATCATCATTACCTGGGAACTTGTTAGAGATGCAAATTCTCAGTTGGCTTCAGATCTATTCAATGAGGAAGGATGCAGGGTGTGGAACCCAGCAGCTTGTGTTCTAACAAGCCCTCAAGGTGATTTTGAGTGTGAGAACCGCTGCTATTACCAAGCAACTTGAGATAGTCTTCCTAAAACACTTCTCCTCTGCCAGCTGTTTGTCTTCACACTCTTCCACTTGGCAGAGATTACCCCCTCTTTCTGCCCATTCAAGTCCTGTGTGGCCTCCAAGCCCCAAGTCATTTGCTACCTTCTTCACAGAGCCTCGGTTGAATACGCAGTGGGAAATCCCTCCCGTAGCTCTGCACTCGAATGGGCCCTTTTCTGCGAGCCATTTGGCAGTTCATCCTGTACTGGCTTGTATCCTCTCTTTCTCGCACATGGCAAGTAATGACTACATTTTCTTGATTCGAGCAGATTCGCTTTACCTCTGCTGGATTTAAAAAAAATTTTTATTGAAGTATAGCTGATTTACAATGTTGTGTCTAATTTCTGCTGTATAGCAAAGTGACTCAGTTATACATACATATATATAATTTTTCATATTCTCTTCCATTATGGTTTATCGCAGGATACTGAGTATAGTTCCCTGTGCTATACAGTAGAGCCTTGTTCATCCACCCTCTACTGGATTTTAAAGCAAGCTAAGAAATTCCTCAGACTATAGCCCTGGTCCCTTCAGACCGGCTAGAGTGCCATGTTGTTAGTCCTAAATCATTGATGAGAGCCAGACCTTTCAGACAGAAATCCCACCATGACTTAACAGCCCTGAGCCAAAGGTGGGTGCTGTGAACTGGTGTGAACGTCAGTCAGGTGGCACGCTGATAAACATTTCTTTCAGGAAACGAGAGAGACTCAGCTGTAGCCACAGATGGGTAGTGGGCTTGGGGAATCAGCCGCCTGCAACCATCAGAGTGAAAGGGCTGCAGTAAAGCACAGGTGCAAGGCTTTTGTCCCCTAGCTCGCTCCCTGTGGACTTATGGAAATGTCTGAGAGCCCTTCCCTTTTCTTTCAAGCTTTATGGCCCACAGAATCTAAAGGATGCATTTGCTTCCTCGCAATTACTCTAAAAGGAATAAATAGTGACTTTTGTGTAGAAGATCTAGGAGAGTGTGCCAGGTTCAATTAAATCTTCTACAAAGCCTGTGAGAAGCAACGGTGGGAAGGCGAGATTTAATTTTCCCCCCAGAGGCTGAAGAGTCTCTGTAGTCTGTGGGGAATGCTGTAATGTGTTTGGAATGGGAACGTCTATCTTTTTGTTTAAGTGCTGCCTAATTCACTAGAAAATGGGGAGGGAAACGCTTTTCTACACATAACTTGATAAGAGGATTCATTGGAAATACTGTTGTAGAATTAATAAAATGTTGAATGATTTTTCCATCATTTTTATTCCTAATAGTTGGTTAATGAGGATGAAAAGCAATTATTTTTATAATACATTTTCATGTAATTGACAGCTAAGTGTACTCAGTAGAGAATAATGAATGTACTCATTTGCAATGAATTCTTTAAAAGGAAAGAACAGAATTGGGAAGATTCTGAAAAATTTTACCCTTTGGGCTACAAACACAGACTTCCTGTCATCCATCATTACCTATAATTTACAATATCTTAAACACTAAAGATGGTGTTATCATTTCTTTAAAAAGGCATGATTCTTTGAGAGTTCTGCATTTGGAGCTAGTCTGTAGTGTTGCTTCAAATCTGCAGGCTGCATACAATGACAGGAAAAACATGTTTGTTATTTTAAGTTGGCCATTTTTAGCTATACAGGCTAAATAGAAAAAGCCATCGTCTTTAAAATTATGCTATTGAATACAATTTCTTGATATATGAAAGGAAACTGTTTTCACTAAATGAAATTCAAAAACTACTCGGTGCATACAGGGGTCGGGGGGCAGGGAGTTGCTTAGTCGAAGAACTTTTTTTAGATCCTCTGCTCAAGAAGCTCAAGAAGGAAAGCACCACCTGATATTTACGTATTGTGATCACAACAGCCAATAACCATTTAGAACCTTCAAGGAAATGACTCCAGTTTACGTCTCTAAAGACGCAATAATTTCTAGGTCCTAGGAAGAGGTCTCAAATACACATGAGAATGTTTGGAGCGCTCACTAGTTTCTATTTATCTTTTCAACAGAACTATTTTCACTATTACATACATAGCTTCAGGTCTCTACTTTAACCCCCTCCTGTATTCCCTTGGAGTCCTTACTGCTGTTGATGGAGAGTGTTCTTCTTGGGGCGCTGTCTGATTCGAGGTCAGATTTGAAGTTATACAAAGGAATTTCCATGGGCATTCATTGTAGTGATGGCAGAACAGTACGGGCACGTAGCTTCTATTCCTCTAGAGAGGGAAATACTTTGATGTCTGAGAAAGGTTGGGATTGCTAGGTGGTCCTGTGGAGATATCAGAACTTGTGGAGTGGGGGATCTCAATTTTTATTCTCTTTTTCTGCACAGTTTTGCTAAAGAGAACTTAAGTTTGTTAGTTTTGTGAATTAATTTCAATAACCTTACTTCAGCTGCTTTCTTCTTCATATTTAAGAAATGCATTTGAATTTCTCTTTCTCCCCCAGACTTGTTTCCATACATGACTCTTGTCTGCTCTTCTCCTGAGACATGGCCAGCTCTAATGACAAACAGTCTTTAATAACTCCTCGGTCAACCATCAGATAGGAGATCTCTGAAAGAATCTCACTGGGCCAGGTGTCAATTCGACAGGAAATTACTATGCTGCATTCAGCAGCCTGAGAATCAAAAATTCAACTGGTGAAGTAAAACTTGACAGAGACATTGTGAAATCTTGTTTGACTAGTGACTGTATTCACGGTTGATTTGGTTCTATCAAGCCTTGTATCCGTCATGCCATGCTTTATTTATGCAAAGGTACTTCCCATAACAATATGCTTATTTCTTTTCTTCATAAAAAGACACCTGGTCCCTTCTGTCTGTCTCCATCTTTCAAACACTATAACTACCGTATAATGCAGACCCTGTGTGTTTTCCCTTGTATACTGCCATCTCCCCACACGATTCCACCTTCTCTATGCTCATCAAATTAAGCTTCCAAAACTGAAGCTCTGTCATATCATTTTCCTTGGAAACCTGCAGCTTTTCTCTCTTGCCTGATGAACTTACACTGGCATCCAAGGCTCTGCAAACTAGAGCTTTAGCCAACTTTTTCAATCCTATTTCCCACTCTCTCCTCCCCCCTGCAAGCTTCCATAACCTTCAGCCAAAAGGTAACATACTGCAGCTTCTCACATCAACATCTTTGTTCATGTGGCCTACAAGAGGGGTTGGCACACTCTGCCCTGTGGAATTGGGTCTGCAGCTTGTTGTCGTACAGCCCTTAAGCTAAGAATGGCTTTACATGTTTAATGCTAGAGGAGAAGGAGTGTAAAAGTATGCAATGGAGACAGGATGTGACCCGCAAACCTTAAAGTATTTATTTTCTGTCCTTCACTGAAAAAGTTTGCCAACCCCTAGCCTAGAGAACACCCTTCCTTCTACTGTTGCCATGAAAATCACATTTATTACTGCAGGCCTGTGCTAAATGCTAAATACAGCCACACACACCCCTTTCTGCCCAACTGCCCAAATGTCTCCTTTCTTCAAACCAGCTTAGGACCTTCTTGGACTCTCAGAGCTCTTACCTTTCTCTCTGTTATATAATAATTATATAAGTAAATTTTTATTAAGCTACAGCTCCTTGAGGATAGGGATGATTTCTTTCTTTCTTTTTAAATACATCTTTATTGGAGTATAATTGCTTTGCAATGGTGTGTTAGTTTCTGCTGTACAACAAAGTGAATCAGCTGTATGTATACATATATCCCCACATCCCCTCCCTCTTGAGCCTCCCTCCCACCCTCCCTATCCCACCCCTCTAGGTGGTCACAAAGCACCAAGCTGATCTCCCTGTGCTATACAGCAGCTTCCCACTAGCTAGCTATTTTACATCTGGTAGTGTTATATATGTCAATGCTACTCTCTCACTTCATCCCAGCCTCCCCTTTGCCTCCATGTCCTCAAGTCTGTTCCCAATGTCTGCATCTTTATTTCTGCCCTACCACTAGGTTCATCAGCACCATTTTTCTAGATTCCATGTATATGTGTTAGCATACGGTATTTGTTTTTCTCTTTCTGACTTACTTCACTCTGTATGACAGACTCTAGGTCCATCCACCTCACTACAAATAAATCAATTTCATTCCTTTTTATGGCTGAGTAATATTCCATTGTATATATGTGCCACATCTTCTTTATCCATTCATCTGTTGATGGACACTTAGGTTGCTTCCACGTTCTGGCTAGTGTAAACAGTGCTGCAATGAACATTGTGGTACATGACTCTTTTTGAATCATGGTTTTCTCAGGGTATATGCCCAGTAGTGGGATTGCTGGGTCATATGGTAATTCTATTTTTAGTTTTTTAAGGAACCTCCATACTGTTCTCCATAGTGGCTGTATCAGTTTACATTCCCACCAACAGTGCAGTAGGTTTCCCTTTTCTCCACACCCTTGAGGGTAGGGATGATTTCTTTTTTTTTAATTAACAAATTCCTGGGGCTTCCCTGGTGGTGCAGTGGTTAAGAATCTGCCTGCTAATGCAAAGGACATGGGTTCGAGCCCTGGCTCAGGAAGATTCCACATGCTGCTGGGCAACTTAGCCCGTGAGCCACAACTACTGAGCCTGAGCTCTAGAGCCCACGAGCCACAACTACTGAGCCCACGTGCCACAACTACTGAAGCCTGCACACCTAGAGCCCATGCTTCACAACAAGAGAAGCCATGACAATGAGAAGCCCACACACCACAATGAAGAGTAGCCCCCGCTCGCTGCAACTAGAGAAAGCCGGCGCGCAACAACGAAGACCCAACACAGCCAAAAATAAATAAATAAATAATAATTTAAAAAAACACATTCCTTCCAGCATCCCAGAATCTGGTAAAATGAATTAGAGACCAAATAAACTTAGTAAATATTTGTAATTGAATTCAATTAGGGTCAAGTAAATATAAGCCATTTCCTAGGTTCCTAAAAATGGATGAGAAGTTTCCTCTTTACCTGAGCCTCAGGTTATGCTGCTCCAATAAGCAGTGTTCCCTGGAGAGGGGTCTCAGAATACAGTGGAAGGGTGAGCTGGGAGCTGAGTGAACCCACAGGGGTTGCTGGAAATTCTCTTGGCCAAGGGAAGAACACATGTGAGTTAACTCCTAAAGATGTCACTTACTCTAAAATGCTCTCAGGTTTGTGGAGTTTACTATTTAATAGTGGGGTGACTAATTGATTGAGATCATTCTTTTTAAGAATTTTTTTTTTTTTTTTTAGCCACACAGCACGGCATGTGGATCTTAGTTCCCTGACCAGGGAGCGAACCCACGCCCCCTGAATTGGAAGAGCAGAGTCTTAACAACTAGACCTCTGGGGGAGTCCCTATATGAATTTTTTTTTTGGTACGTGGGCCTCTCACCGTTGTGGCCTCTCCCACTGCGGAGCACAGGGTCCGCAGCCATGGTTCACGGGCCCAGCCGCTCCGCGGCACGCGGGATCCTCCCAGACCGGGGCACGAACCCGCGTCTCCTGCATCGGCAGGCGGACTCTCAACCACTGCGCCACCAGGAAAGCCCCCTATATGAATTTTTATATTGTAATTTGGAAATTTACATTCTGAGTCTGTGAGGATCAAAAGTTTCCCAATCCCGGTGCTCTCTGAGGCATGCTCTCTAAAACTACTGCAAACATTTAGTAGAAGTTCTGGCATAATTCGATGATATACAGGGGTAAAATAAAGAAGTGGGCATGTGGGGTAACATGACTGATAAGTCGTTAAAGAGCCATGAGTGGGGTTGATCTGCCAAGCCAGGATAAAGCTGGTCATTCGTTGGATTTTGTGCATGTCAGTCATTTTCACTCGACAATGAGTTAGTATAGGAAGCATCCTTTAGACAGGAAGTAAACCTAGTGGGTGTTCCAAGGAGGGACATGGACTTTGAAATAGGAAAAGAAGAGCTGATGTGTTTCACACAGGTTTCATGCATGTCAACATGGTCATCAATGTGAAGATCCTGTCTCATATTTGTGACAAATCCAGCAAGGACACACACTCTGAACTGGGAAGAAGTCCAAAGATATATGTTAGGAAAACTCATGTCATAAAACCAGAAGGAGAGCTTGAATCATAGTTGAGGAAGGAAGCAAAATACTGAAGCCAGAAATGGAGTGCCTAATTTCAGGTCTAAGGAATGAGGTAAGGCCGTCATTAGCTAACCATGTCATAGGTAACCATGTCAGAAGTTGGAAGATTGGACACAGCTCCAGAGTCAGAGGGTGAGGCAGGCAAGGGGAGTGAATCATGGTGAAGACTGTGACTGGTATGAGGGTGTCAAACACATGATCATAACTACATGGGTAAGAATTTTCAGATCAAGATCAGTAAAAAGTAGCCATCTTCTAGTGAGATTGTATCCAGAGCACAGTCTAGGGCTTTAGAACTTTACGCACCAATGACATTTTCCTAAGTAACCACAATATCCTTGTTACCCCTAAAAGAAAAAAAAGAAAAAGAATTACTACTTAATATTATCTGGTACCCGGTCCATTTTCTAATTTTCTCAATCATATGAAAATTCTTTACACATTTCTCATGATGACATATTTTCAAAGACTGTGATGGAACCTAATGTTTATTGATTTTCTGTTCAGTCTGTGAGGGTTGTGAATAAATATTTTCAGAATCCCATGATGATAGAAGCAGTAGCATGATGTCATATTGGAGACTCCAGCAAGGTCAGGAGCTGGACCGAGGGGGTGTTAATGGAAACACAAGAGAGAAGCAGGGCTTGAACTACACCACGGTGAGCAGGCAACTGCCTACAGAGGGCTGCTTTCAGGGTGAAAACTCCTTCTCCACCTATCCCATCTGTTAACTCCTCCCTGCCACCCGGGGGAGCAAGCGCCCGCACCTGGAACTACTGAGAGCCCAAATAAGGACGCTCTGGCTGGGGCTTCCCAGCCTCGTTCTTTTCTCACAACGTGCTCAGCCGTGCTGCCCGCTCTGTTTCAATTCACGTACTATCTGCTTGCTCCGCGGCTTCCCCCTCACTCCTCTTCAGTTTGCTTTGACATTCTGACTCCAACTAGTGCTTCGTTATATAGTTCCATGTCCTCTGGCCGAATTTCAGATACCCCTCAATTTGGGATCTCCACCCCTTACTTCATTGTGCTTGCCACCTGCCACTAGGAATGGCCCTTCAGCTCCCAAACTCCGATAGGAGAGGGGCCCTAGTCTGTGCTTCCACATCCCGGCCAACATCTTAACCGCAACTCATGAGAAACCTTGCGCTAGAACCACCAAGCTGAGCCATTCCTGAATCCCTGATCCCCAGGAACTGTGAGATAATAAATGTTTGTGTTGTAAGCTGCTAACTACAAGGTACTGTTGTTACCTAGTAAGAGATAAGTAAGTTCCTGATTTCTTCCTACATTGATTCATTTGACCCGAGAAATAATTATTGAGCTCTATTGGCTCAGTTGCAAAGCAAAGTCTGTGGCAGGGTATGCAGCACAAGCATCTGTGGACAGAAGAAAACGGCTACATCCCAGGCTTACAGCCACAAACGGGCATCTCCCAGCCTTAGTTGTAGAACAGCCCCTATTTCCAAAGAAGCTGCATTTAACGCACCCCTATCAGACAAAGGGGAAGTACCCTATTTTTGAGTATTTTAGGGACAGAGATTGTATCAATTCGCCCAGAGTTGTTTTCACATCTCATTACTTTGTTTAGGAAGTTAATTTCCACCCTCCCGCAAAGTTCTTGCTATGATTTGTGTCCTTTTATTCTTATCACTTCTTTGGTGAAGTCGGGAAACATGCTCAGTATAACAAAGCCTTCACCGACTCCAAATTACCCATTTCAGCATCTACATAATTAATTTTTAAAGGACACAGATCCCACTGTGCTAAGTACAACAGAAATAAATAATGTATATCTATGCATTTCTCATGTGCTTGTCCCTAGCCATAGTGCATGGGTGAGAGTATTAATCAATCCCAATTTGGGCTCAGAGACCAACCCAGTGATGCAGTGTTTTAACCGTTTGGTACAAGTATGCTTCCTTCAGTATGTAATTCTTTTTAATGCTTAGACCCACAGGAGAAAAAAGTGTAAGCCATCAGCCTTAGTTTCCTGTCATTTGTTTCCTACGCATCCCTGTTGGTACATTGCTACTGCACATTCTGATGTATGACTTTCTTCTTCAATACAAGAATTTTAAGTGAAGTGTGATTTTTCCATGATAACTTGTATAGACTATACAGCAGCTTTGAATTCTTGAATAAATTATTATTATAGTCATGGCACATGACCTAGGCCACTATATTAGACAGCTGAGGGGAAAATACTTTCTTTAAATCGGCTATAACTTTTCATTCCAGTAGAAAATAATTTGTTGGGCAAATGAGTAAATACATTTGAATTGTAATTCTATTCAAACAGTTTCCTCCAGGGCCAGCTTTTAAACCATGTTTACTGAAGACGCAGGTATGCCAATCGTTTATTAAAAGACCTACTGACCACAAGTTGCATAAATTAGACTCCCTAAATATAGTCGTTTTTCCAATGAAATTCCTTAGCCTTTTGGTCACAGAAGCAAAAGTGAATCATTTTTCTTTGCAGATTCACTTTTTAGCTACCAAAAAATGTATGATGTTTGAACATTAGAATTATTCCTGAGTGGTCAGGCATTTTTTAATATATAATTTTAGAGACTGGGGGCCCAGTGAGTGAGAGAGAAGATAAATGGATCTTTGGCAACTAACTTTAGACCCTGTGGCAGAGTATACAATTGTCCAATATGAACAGGCTTCTAAAAATAACCATGGGCAAACAGTGCCCGCATGGTAAATTAAAATACCTCCTACTGAAGACAACGGAGCTTCATATATATTTAGTGTTTTGGGTAGGACAGAAACCCGAGTCTGTTAGATGAGACTCTTAACCAGTCTCAGTCCTGTTTTAGTTGAAGGCAAGTTGTCAAAGAGATAGTAAGCCTGAAGAAATAACATAAGTTCACATTTATTTTTAGTTTCCAATTTCTCTACACAGTAGAGTCTTAAGAGGCAAAAAAGCACGTTTCATAAATGAGTCAATTCATAGAACAGCTTTGTCAGACAGGTTATGTTGACAGAAAGATAGGTTGTGGGGTTGAAGAATGTCTCTCTGCACTTGAAATTCAGTGTGTGTTAATTTTGGAGAGAAATATTTATGTTACCATTGCAAATGTTTAACTTATAAAAGCCATGCTGTGGAAGAGGGAAAGGCTGATGGGTAAGGCTTATGCAGCAAAAATATCTGGTTCTAATGTTTATAATAATCTTTTGTTTTGATAAAAGAACAAAAATACACATTTTCAGCATGTGTGTTTTTGAAAAATACCAGATGAAGCATTTGTTTAGTTTGGTTTGAAAAGGAGTTTAAACTCAGAGTTAAGAAAAAAATTCACTCTGGAAATGAATTTTGATTAATTTCTTTCATAAAGAGTAACTAAGGCAAATACTCTGTCCAGTGCATTAACTATGAGCCATGCATGCTATTTAAATTTATCTAAAATTAAATAAAATTAAAATTTCAGTCGCATGTGCCACATCAAGTGCTCAGTGGCCACGTGGGCCTAGTGGCTACCACATTAAAGAGCACAGATAGAGAACATTCTCATTTTCACAGAAAGTTTTACTAAACAGCACTGCTCTATATCCCACCTGGAGAATAGACAAAAATAAGTCCCACCTAAAATTGTTACCTAGGGGGGGCTTCCCTGGTGGCGCAGTGGTTGAGAGTCAGCCTGCCGATGCAGGGCACACGGGTTCGTGCCCCGGTCCGGGAAGATCCCACATGCCGCGGAGCGGCTGGGCCCGTGAGCCATGGCCGCTGAGCCTGCGCGTCCGGAGCCTGTGCTCCTCAACGGGAGAGGCCACCACAATGAGGAGCCTGCGCACCGCAATGAAGAGTAGCCCCCCGCTCACCACAAATAAAGCCCATGCGCAGCAACGAAGACCCAACACAGCCAAAAATTTAAAATAAATAAATTTAATTAAAAAAAAATTAGAATATGATAAAATTGTTACTTAAATTCAGTACCTAAGAGAAGATACAGGAGTTCACTGGAAAAAGTAAAGATATTTTAAAAATAGAGAGGCACCTGAAGATTCTCATGCTACATAATGGTATAAAAGTAGCGGGGTGACCCACCAAAGATTTAAATTCTGTTTTGAATTGTGTTGTTGTTGGTAGTAGTGGTGGTTATTTACTTGTTGCATTAGCAAGATAGATTCCAGAGATTCCTTTGAATTATGCTGGGCAGGATGACTGATCAGGGAAGCAGAGAAAATATTGATATTTCCCACTAAAAATAATTTTGACCCAATCAAAGGCAAGTAAGCTCTGTTTTCTGATGAAGGGTGTGGAATGAATACTCGATGTCTTGAAAGTTGGAAAGGAAAGGAGGTTGGCCAACCCCTCCCCAGCCTCCCCGAATTTCTGAGACTGGCAAGAGTAGTTGCGTATTCAGTGATGGACTGACCCTCTAATCAGCTCAAGCACAGCACTTCTGGGCAGAACTTGGCTGCCAGGGCACTTAGGTGATCTCCAGAGACCTCAAGGGAAGGAATCCTGTGTCAAGCTGAGCCACCCACCTACGTGGCCTCCTTTGAAAGCTTAGGATGACCTGTGGCAGAAGTTGGCTGAGGGTGACTTCCCTGCAGCTCTGGACAGTCAAATGGACACACAAAAGCAGCAGTGTGTAGCAGCAAGGAATGATGACCACAAGGCAACAGCAGATCTTAAGACACAAAGTTCCTCCCCAGATGGACGTGAAAGTGGATTGCCCTCTTTGTTGTATAGAAAGCCACCACACGTTTTGGATGAGCAAAGGGATTGTGGGAACCCCAAGAGTGTATTCTAGGATTTCCTTCCCATCTGGCGTGAAGAGGTTTAAGCAGTTTTCATTTACCTCGGGAAAATGAAAATAGACTTGATGTTAGACTTGAACCACATGTGGTAGAGTAGTTAATACTTTTCTCATGAAGACATGGACAGCTGTAGGGTAACAGCTCACCCCTGAGCACTTTGTATAAATATCCCAAGTTTAGAAATACTTCAATTGGCAAGAAACTCAAATAACTGGTAAATTAGCAGATGAGACATGCCCATCTGCTGAGAAAACTTAATTCAGAGAGTGAACCAGTGAAGTTAATTTTAAAACACTTTTTGAGTAAATAAAAAATTTAAAGATATATTTAAATTCCCATAAGTTATAATTTTTATTAACAATTTTCAAACCCGTAATATCTCAATGAATAACATATTTGAAAATATTGACTTTTTGTTTATTAAGTTCTAAATTAACTTTTTCAGTTCTTTGGGCAGGTTTGATCTGCCTTGCAAATCATTGGTTTCTGTGCATGATTCTGTACATAACAGACTTTGTGTGTTAAAATTCATGGCAAAAATTGTCCTATTTTCAGATGAATTAACCCATCTTCAAAATTGTGGGATTTTCTAGAATAGAATAAAATAGAATTTGCTTTTACTTAGATTTTGGAAAATAGTTCTGTTAATTTAAAATATTCTCGTAATTGTCATAACTTTTTAAATGATCATGATTTGAAATATTTGACTCATTTTAATTCACATGCTTTTCTTAGAAACTTAGCTCCTTTTATAATTATAAAATTATGTTAATTTTTGTACATAGATTATTAATGTCACAAATTTACAAATGCATCAGATTGGTATTAATATGCATAACATTTCAATGTTTTCTCTTCCTCTATGTGCTCCAGTTCCCTGAAACCAATTTATTAGCTGTAGCTATTAGACATTTCCCTGACTAGTACCATATGAAAGTTTTTAATTGTTCAGTTCCCTGGTTTCCCAGAAGAAATGTTTATCAAAATATGTTTTTGGATAGGGTATGCTGAGCCTCACTCAACCCCACCCTATCTCCAAAGTCTGCTGTTCCCACTTTAAATCCTGGTTTCAGGATATTTATGATGATAAAAGGCAAAAGAGCTATAGTAATTCTCTTTGAGTTTTTTACTAAAAGTTTACAAAATTACTGTCTTAGACAGAGCTACATACTCATACAACTGTTCAATTTTGTGTGGTGTCGAGAATGACTGGCAAGTAAGTTCAAGACTAAAATAAAGATGGGATATTAAAAAAAAAAACTTTCACATTTGAGCTGGCTAGTGGACTTGCTGAATTACTAAGTGGGCAGACTAAACATGCTTGGGCACCAAAAAAATGAGTGAGAAAGAGAAAGAAATTTAAGTTCAGTTTCAGTGAATTTATCCAGAATATTATAATCTGAAAATCCAGGGGAAAAAGTATTTTAATTTCTCTTTAATGTAAATCGTGCATATTCCAGCTTAATATTATTTTAATTTTTATCCGTACGTTTTGGAAAAGGGGCACCATTTTTTCCAACGGGTAGAGGCTCTAAGGGCAACAACTTTAGTAGGTGTCATAGTATCCAAAAGAGATGTGTTTCCACCATCAAGTCAGGCCATATCTGTCAGGCAATAGTGCATTTCTGTTCAGATGTAATGAACATATGTCCTCAGCAATGCCAGCCAAGGACTCAGATGGGAGGAAATTCCCGAGGAAGTAGTACTTACTACCCTAACATACCCCTGGGTTTCAGGGCCCCTGTCGAGATGTCTTATGTATTCCTGACAAATCCAGGTCTCTATGTCTCCATTACCATTAGAAGAATTCATAGACTTTTTTTTCCAACCTGCCATAACCCGGCTCTTAGGAGATTTCACCCACCAAACTGGCATTTCTTTCTGGTTGGTTGTGAATGAAACTCAGCATATACTAGGTGAGCCTGAGCCAGGGCCCCAGAAAACACTTCCTTCTTTTCCAAAGAAGGTGTGAGTATCACCAGGTTACCCCTTTCCCAGTTGGAACCCCTATCTTTGCCAGGGTAACCTTCTTTTTCCCTCCTCTTAGCCACTACTTCCTGCCTCTATCAGTAGATTCTCTACCTAATAAGATGAGCAATTCTCTTCTGGGGGCTTTTAACACATGCATAATTCAATCACTAAGATTTTATGTGCTGAAAGAAAGATTTGTCTCCTGCCAGGAGTTCAAAAAGCACAGCTACTTTCCAAGTCTCTCAACCTCTAACTCTGTAAGAAAAGGTAAAATTTCTTTCAGTGAACCAACCCAGAATTTTGTTTTCATTTAGACAGATATGAACAGTGTCTTAAATAAAACCATTGTGATGCTAGCAAAACCCTCAGCTTTCTCAATCCAAATTGAAAGAATTCATAGGCCCAAAATTCTGGCCTCAGTTACAGGATATGTATGATGATACAAGTCTTACACAATGAACACAGGCATCACTCCAGTTGACTTAATCTGGCAAGATCTTCCTTCGGTATGAGTATGAGTTTGGGCCTTGAGCCAGCAATCAAAAGGGATTGTACATTTAAATGATTACCTCATTTAGTGAAGTCTGCTTTTTGGCTAGGTCAGACGCACCTTCTCCAAAATTTATTCAGAATGCATTTGAATCATTCTAGCCGTGTGACCTTGGAAAAATTATTTAATCTCTCTGTAGCTCTGTTTCTTCATCTGTAGAGTGACGTAAATTATAATATTTACCTCACAGGCTTATTAAGCAAGTTAACATATATAAAGCACTTGGATTACCTGGCACATAATAAAATCTATATAAGTATTAGCTATTATTATCATTACTTTTTTTTTTTTTTTCCTGCGGTACGCGGGCCTCTCACTGCTGTGGCCTCTCCCGTTGCGGAGCACAGGCTCCAGACGCACAGGCTCAGCGGCCATGGCTCACAGGCCCAGCCGCTCTGCGGCATGTGGGATCTTCCTGGACCGGGGCACGAACCTGTGTCCCATGCATCGGTAGGCGGACTCTCAACCACTGCGCCACCAGGGAAGTCCTATTATTACTATTTTTATTAGGTTGGTAGAGGGAAGCTGGAAACACTTTACATTTATTCTGAACCCATGTAATTATCTAGATAATACAATTTCCACTTAGAGAATATTTTAAGATGTATTTTTTTTTGTACTTAAATATTCTCCAAATAACTATCTTAAATCAAATATAAACCCCTCTGGAAACAGTTTCTTTTTAGAAGAAAAAATATTTTGCGAATGAATGGCTTATCTTTGGAAGATGAAGGAAGAGATAAAAATAGGAGGGACATTCACTGAAAAATCTTGACATAAGCTCCTAATTACTACTTGGGTTGTAAAGTTTTGTTTTTCATTAACCTGCATAAAGGTAACCACAGTTAAATACCTTGGTGAATTCTAACATTTATTTTTCAATTTACTTTAATATCACTTTGGCAATTTAAAAATCATTAAAATATACTTTTTAAACTGATAAAATACCTCTTGGAAAAAAATATTTCTGGTTTAAAATTGAACAGTCTTGGAACTTATGGTTTTTGTTATGATTGTATGCTGATACTGGACCAATTCTGCTATGGTAAAACACTAGAAAACTGGGTAAAATATTTGAAACAACTATGTTCAGATATTGGACTACAGGCAGTACAGGACTATTATCCTTGAGGGAAGGAAAACAAGCAAAGTAAACCTACAATTACCCAGACTGACTGCATGGAAGCATCTTCCAGGCCAGGGGATGGAAGGAAGAACCCAAGCAAAGCACAGTAGTCTCACTGAGCAAAAAGACAGAGATCAGAGGCAAAGGGGGCTGAGGCAGCTAGAATGGGAGGTACACAGAATAAGGACTCCAGAAATCTTCACAGGGATCCCTTTAAGTCTTTAGCTAAATACTTACCTGTATCTGCATAGGGTCACACTCAATGAGACCAGGCAAAGATAACTACCAGGAAACTATAAACTGAAAAACCACTGGAGTATCCATAGAATTAGAAGACATTCAACTTCTGTACTTGAGCTAGAGTGGAGAAACATCCTTGAACAATTGGGCATTAGTAGAGGCTCCAGAAAGGCTCTGCCAAGACTAGAGCTGAATTACCACTACAGTATAGGTTATGCTACACATGCCCTACCAAAGCTTTAAGACAAGCCTCAAAAAGATTAAGGGGAGCTGCAATAGATTAACTGCTCACAGGAATAAAACCCAACCTTCTTCAAAGAAAGATAACAAAATTCATACACTTAATAAGATGAGATTCACAATAGAAGGCATACAATAAAAATTTACTGGAAGTGCAAGGATCAAGAAAATGTGACCCATAACCAGGAGGAAATCAGTTAATGGAAGCATAACCAGAATTGACAGAAACAATAAAATTAATAGATAAGGACTATAAATCACCTTTAATGAATATAATTAAAGATTTAAGGAAAACATATACAATGAAGAGAGAAATGGACATTATAAAAAAAAAGCCAAGTCAAATTTCAAGAGCTGAAAATTAAAATATCTGAAATTAAAAATTCACTGAACTTAATATACTAGACACTGCAGAAAAAGGAATGAGTGAACTTGAAGACAGTGCAATGGAAACTATCAAAACTGAAGTAGGAATAGAAAAAGAGATTAAAAAAAAGACAAACCTCAAATACTAATGTATTTTCTCAGTGCAAGAAGCCAGACACAAAACAAAAAATGTTGTGTGATCCCATTTATATGAAAAGTGAAGACAAGGCAAATCATAGAGATAGAAAATATGCTAGTGATTGCTTAGGTCTAGGGGTAAAAATGGGGGGTGACTATAAAAATGTGCAAGAGTCCTTTTGGGAATGTTGGAAATGTTCTAAAATTGTGGCAATGGTGCACATCTCTGCAAAACTAAAAAATCCTGTGGTTAGATTATATACTTAAAATGAGTGAATTTTATGGTATGTAAATCATAACTCAAGGTATTTTAAAAAATCAACAGCAAAGCATACATTGCTTAAGGAACAATGTCAAGTGGTGCAACATATATGTGATTTGAATCTCAGAAAAGGTAGAAGTCAGAAAAAAATTTTGAACAAGTTATTGAGGTATAATTGACTTACCAAAAACAAAAAAGCATGTTTGATGTATTTTTGATGTATCTCCAAACTCTCCTTGAGTTTGGAGATAATTTACATCCATGAAACCATCTCCATAATCAATGCCATAAACATATCCATCACTTCCAAGAGAAAAAAAATTTTCATGGCTGAAATTTTCTAGATTTAACTAAAAATATTAATCCTGTGATCTAAAGAGCTCAACATACTTCAAAAAAGAAAACCAAGGCAAAGACACATTATAATCAAATTGTTACAAAAATCACAATTATTATAAAGAAACATTTTTAAATTAGCTAGACAAGAAAAGACTACAGGGTCTGGGGACTTCCCTGGTGGTGCAGTGGTTAAGAATCCACCTGCCAATGCAGAGGACACAGGTTCAAGCCCTGGTCTGGGAAGATCCCACAGGCCACGGAGCAACTAAGCCTGTGTGCCACAACTACAGAGACTGTGCTCTAGAGCCCGTGAGCCACAACTACTGAGCCCATGTGCTGCAACTACTGAAGCCTGCATGCCTAGAGCCCATGCTCTGCAACAAGAGAAGCCACCGTGATGAGAAGCCCGTGCACCGCAACAGAGTAGCCCCTGCTCACCGCAACTAGAGAAAGCCCACGCACAGCAACAAAGACCCAATGCAGACAAAAATAAATAAATAAATGTATATATTCCCAAAAAAGACTACAGGGGTCTGAAGTTAAGAATAAACTGACTTTTCATAAGAAACAATGCAAGCCAGAAGACAATGGAAAACCATTTACAAAGTGCCAAAAGAAAGATAAGTCTGTCAAACTAGAAATCTATAAAAATATCATTCACAATGAAAGTAAAATAAAGATATTCTCAGACAAACAAACCTGAAAGAATTTCTTGTCCGCAAAACTTGTACTACAAAAAATGTTAAAAGAAGTTCTTCAGGCTAAAACAAAATAATACTAAATAAAAATTCAAATATATACAAAATAATAAAGAATGCCAGGGGCTTCCCTGGTGGCGCAGTGGTTGGCAATCCTCCCACCAGTGCAGGGGACACAGGTTCGAGCCCTGGTCCGGGAAGATCCCACATGCTGCTGAGCAACTAAGCCTGTGTGCCACGACTACTGAGCCTATACTCTAGAGCCCACAAGCCACAACTATTGAGCCCGCGAGCTACAACTACTGAAGTCCACGTGCCTAGAGCCTGTGCTCTGCAACAAGAGAAGCCACCGTGATGAGAAGCCCGTGCACCGCAACAAAGAGTAGCCCCCACTCGCTGAAACTAGAGAAAGCCTGCACACTGCAACAAAGACCCAATGCAGCCAAAAATAAATAAATAAAATAAGTAAATTTTTAAAATGCCATAAATGGTTAATATGTAGTACAATATAAAATACATTTTACCATTTTAAAATTATGCAAAGGATTGTTGATTTTCTGTACCAAAAAATGACAATTTTCTGAGATTAATCACATTTTTAGAAATAAAATTAACAAGAAATCAATTAAGAAAAAGCATGAGGAGGGGAAATAGGAAATATACTGTTGTAATTTGGGTTTTTATGTATGAAATGATATAACATTATGTGAAGAAGGCTGTGATAAGTTAAATATGTATACTGTAAACCTTAGAGCAGTCACTGGAGGAAAAAAAAAAGAATGTGGAGGTATAGATAATAGTTCAATAGAGAAAGCTAAATAAAATTCTAAGACAATTCAACCTATAAAAAGGCATAGAATAAAGGGGAAAAGGAAGCCAAAAAGGTTAGAAAGAGAAAACACATAGAAAGATGGTAGTATTAAACCACCTTTAATGTGTGCTGGAGCTGATTGATGCCACCTCATGAAATTGAATGTATAGCTTTCCCAACTCTCCATCTAGTGATAACATGTTGGTAGTTTGAAACCAACATTGGTGGGAATATTTACACAGTGAAAATCAGTAGATGCTAAAAGTTAGGACTTTTTATTTTGGAAAGCCTACTTACCATCATACCACTGACTTAAACCATATAAAAATTACATAAAATATAAAATGAATAAACTCTCTAATTAAAAGGCAGAGAATGGCATATCAATATAACATAATACTCAACTATGATGCTATTTAAACAAAATACGCCTTAACAGAGATAGGTTATAAGTAAAAAAAAAAAAAAAAAAAATACTATCCAACATTGTTCTGGAGATTCTAGCCTGGACAGTTAGATAACATAAATAAATAAATAACATCCAAATTAAAAAAGGAAGAAGTATTTAAAACTTTCTCTATTCACAGAAGACATGATCTTGTATATAGAAAACCTAAGAAATTCATGAAAACGCTATTAGAACTATTAAGCTTAGAAAGGCTGAAGGATACAAAATCAATACACAAAATGTATTTATATTGTTTGCTTCTATACAGCAGCAATGAACAATCTAAAAATCATACTAACGGGACTTCCCTGGTGGCACAGTGGATAAGAATCCGCCTGCCAATGTAGGGGACACAGGTTCGAGCCCTGGTCCGGGAAGATCCCACATGCCACGGAGCAACTAAGCCCGTGCACCACAACTTACTGAGCCCACGTGCTGCAATTACTGAAGCCCGCATGCCTAGAGCCCATGCTCCACAGCAAGAGAAGCCACCACAATGAGAAGCCCATGCACCACAATGAAGAGCAGCCCCTGCTCACCGCAACTAGAGAAAGCTCACACACAGCAATGGGGACCCAATGCAGCCAAAAAAATAAAATAAAATAAAATAAAAACATTTTTAAATAAAATAAAAATCATACTAAGAAAGCAATTCTATTTGTAATAGCATCAAAAATAATAAGAATATTTATGAATATTTTAACAAAGGAAGTATAAGACTTTTGTAGTTCGTTAAAACTTCAAAATGTAGTTAAAAGAAATTAAAGAAGACCTAAATAAACGAAAAGATAGCTCACGTTCGTAGGTCATAAGACTTAATATTGTTAAGATTACAATACTTCCCAACTTTTCCTACAGATTCAACGCAATCCCTATCAAAATCCCAGTTGTCTTCTTTTGCAGAAATTGACAAACATCCTGAAATTCATAAGGAAATGGAGGGATTCAGATTAGACAAAACCATCTTTAGAAAGAGGCTGGAGGACTCACATTCCCTGATTTAAAAACTTATGACAAAGCAGCAATAATCAAGGCAGTAAGGTACTGGCTTTTATCAAGGTAAGTCATATGCTGAAATACAGGATGCATTTCAATAAATTTATAATGATCAAAGTCACATGGAATGTTTTTCAGTTACAATGGAATTAGAAATTAATTACTAATTAAAATATCAAAAATTTCCCAAATAGTTGGAAATTAAAAAATATTCTGAATAATCATCAGTCAAAAAAGTCATAAAGGAAATTAGAAAATATTTGAACCAAATTATAATGAAAACACAACATATCCACATTTGTGGGATTAGCAATAACTAGACAGAAAGTTGTAGCTTTAAGTGCTTATATAGAAAAAAATTTCTTTCAAATCCAAGTTTCTACCTCACGAAGATATAAAATTAGAGTAAATTAAGCCCCCAAAATAGAGGAAATTAATAAAAAAGAAAAAATCTGTGAAATAGAAACAGGGCAAACAATAGAGAAAATCAATAAAATTAAAAGATGGTTGGGACTTTCCTGATGGTCCAGTGGTTAAGAATCTGCCTTCCACTGCAGGGGATGAGGGTTCTTTACCTGGTCAGGGAACTAAGATCCTGCATGCCGCATGGTGCAGCCATAAAATAAATAAATAAATAAAAGATGGTTTTTGAAAAGGGAAAGAGGAAAGTTGAATACATTTATTAATCATTGTATAAACAATAGATATGAATTAAATTACACCATTAAAAACTGGCAAAAGAATAAAATATTAAACAAGAGAAAAAGGATTAGAGGTATATGCAGATAGAGAGAGAGATAGCTGCGTTTGTATTTTTGTTCTAATACATAGAGTGTGTGTGTGTCTGTATGTGTGTGTGTGAATATAAATATATATAATTATAGCCAGGCTTATTATTTATATGAAATTATAGCCAGCCTTTTCATTGTTGGAAGACTCCCTGAAAAAATGACTGATTCCAGGGCTTGGGCAGGAAGAGCACAAGGGAGCCTGGAACACTGTATTAGTTTGCTATTGCTTCATACAAAACTCCACAAACTTAGCAGTTAAAAATAACACCCATTTATTATCTCAACATTTCTGTAGGTCAGAAGTCCAGGTATAGCTCAGATGGATCTCTGCTTAGCATCTCACTAGGCTGAAATCAAGGGGCCAACCAGGCTATGTTCTCAGGTAGGGTTCAGAGTCCTCTTCCAAGCTCATGCAGGTTGTTGGCAAGATTCAGTTCCTTGTGATTGAAGACTGAAACCCCCGTTTTCTTTCTGGCTGGCAGTGGTGATTTCTATCAGATCCCAAAAGCCACCCAAAGGCCCTTTATGACCCTCTTACTTCAAGGTAGCATTCTTCTTCAGAGCCAGCAGGACAATCCCTGCAGAGAGTTTTGTATAATGTTTTTATAATGTAACAGAGCTTTATATCATGTAACACAACCATGGGAATCACTATCCTGCCCCCTTCCAAGGGGAGATGATATATATTCTTTATCCATTCGTCTGTCAATGGGCATTTAGGTTGATTCCATGACCTGGCTATTGTAAATAGTGCTGCAGTAAACATTGGGGTGCATGTGTCTTTTGGAATTATGGTTTTCTCTGGGTATATGCCCAGTAGTGGGTTAGTTGGGTCATATGGTAATTCTATTTTTAGTTTTTTAAGGAACCTCCATACTGTTCTCCATAGCGGCAGTATCAATTTACATTCCCACCAACAGTACAAGAGGGTTCCTTTTTCTCCACACCCTCTCCATCATTTGTTGTTTGTAGATTTTCTGATGATGCCCATTCTAACTGGTGTGAGGTGGTACCTCATTGTAGTTTTGATTTGCGTTTCTCTAATAATTAGTGATGTTGAGCAGCTTTCGTGTGCTTCTTGGCCATCTGTATGTCTTCTTTGGAGAAATGTCTATTTAGGTCTTCTGCCCATCTTTGGATTGGGTTGTTTGTTTTTTTAATATTGAGCTGCATGAGCTGTTTTTGTATTTTGGAGATTAATGCTCTGTCCGTTAATTCGTTTGCAAATATTTTCTCCCATTCTGCTGTGTTGTCTTTTCATCTTGTTTATGGTTTCCTTTGCTTTGCAAAAGTTTTTAAATTACATTAGGTCCCATTTGTTTAGTTTTGTTTTTATTTCCATTACTCTACGAGGTGGATCAAAAAAGATCTTGCTGTGATTTATGTCAAAGAGTGTCTTCCCCTGTTTTCCTCAAAGAGTTTTACAGTGTCCAGTCTTTTATTTAGGTCTCTAATCCATTTTGAGTTTATTTTTGTGTATGGTGTTAAGGAGTGTTCTAATTTCATTCTTTTACATGTAGCTGTCAAGTTTTCCCAGCACCAGTTATTGAAGAGACTGCCTTTTCTCCATTGTATATCCTTGCCTCCTTTGTCGTAGAGTACTTGACCATAGGTGTGTGGGTTTATCTCTGGGCTTTCTATCCTGTTCCACTGATCTATATTTCTGTTTTTGTGCCAGTACCATACTGCCTTGATTACTGTAGCTTTGTAGTATAGTCCGAAGTCAGGACGTCTGATTCCTCCAGCTCCGTTTTTTTCCCTCAGGACTGCTTTGGCTATTCCGGGTCTTTTGTGTCTCCATACAAATTTTAAGGTTTTTTGTTCTCGTTCTGTAAAAATTGACATTGGTAAATTGATAGGGATTGCATTGAATCTGTAGATTGCTTTGGGTAGTATAGTCATTTTGACAATATTGATTCTTCCAATCCAAGAACATGGTACATCTCTCCATCTGTTTGTATCGTCTTTAACTTCCTTCATCAGTATCTTACAGTTTTCTGCATACCGGTCTTTTGTCTCCCTAGGTAGGTTTATTCCTAAGTATTTTATTCTTTTTGATGCAATGGTAAATGGGAGTGTTTCCTTAATTTCTCTTTCAGATTGTTCATCATTAGTGTATAGGAATGCAAGAGATTTCTGTACATTAATTTTGTATCCTACAACTTTACCAAATTTATTGATTAGCTCTAGTAGTTTTCTGGTGGCATCTTCTCTATGTATAGTATCATGTCATCTGCAAACAGTGACACTTTTACTTCTTCTTTTCCAATTTGTATTCCTTTTATTTCTTTTTCTTCTCTGACTGCCATGGTTAGGACTTCCAAAACTATGTTGAATAATAGTGGCTAGAGTGGACATCTTTGTCTTGTTCCTGATCTTAGAGGAAATGCTTTCAGTTTTTCACCATTGAGAATGATGTTTGCTGAGGGTTTGTCATATATGGCCTTTATTATGTTGAGTTAGGTTCCCTCTATGCCCAGTTTCTGAAGAGTTTTTATCATAAATGGGTATTGAATTTTGTCAAAAGCTTATTCTGCATCTATTGAGATGATCATATGGTTTTTATTCTTCAGTTTCTTAATATGGTGTATCACATTGATTGATTTGCATATATTGAAGAATCCTTGCATCCCTGGGATACATCCCACTTGATCATGGTATATGATCCTTCTAATATGTTGTTGGGTTCTGTTTGCTGGTATTTTGTTGAGGCTTTTTGCATCTATATTCATCAGTGACATTTGTCTGTCATTTTCTTTTTTCATACTATCTTTGTCTGGTTTTGGTATCAGGGTGATGGTGGCCTCATAGAATGAGTTTGGGAGTGTTCCTTCCTCTGCAAAGTTTTGGAAGAGTTTGAGAAAGATGGGTGTTAGCTCTTCTCTAAATGTTTGATAGAATTCACCTGTGTAGCTGCCCGTGAAGCCGTCCTCACGTGCTGAGTAGGTCATCTTGGAAAGATCTGGGAGCTCACACACAGAACAGGACCTTATGGACTTGCGTAATTACTGTAATTTTGTGTATAATGGTTTCTTACAAGATTTCACACCTTTACAATTCTGATGCTTTTTAAATTAAAAAAAAAAAAACTAAGAACTCTTTAACATTTCCCCTTAACTGTACTAAAATGAGAAAGTACCTACAAAAGCATATTGCTTTTTCAGATTATAAAGTTATCTTTTCTAATAACTTGGCTATTGTAAATTTTCAGGGAGTTTAGTGGACCTCAGAGCCATACCTTTCCTGATATCTCATCTGTGTATCTGTTTCCAGAAGCTGATTTCACAGGGTTTGGGGCGGGTGGCTGCGTGTTTCTGTGCGTGGCTGTGTCAGCTCATCTCTGGAATGTTGAGAAACAGCAAACCTACAGATGCATCTTTCTCTTGTCATAAAGAAATTTGAATTACAAACTTCAACCAGGGAACAAAACACGTTTCTTGGTTTTCCTCAGTGTTTATGTATCACCTGACATGTTTTTTCCCCCAAAGATGATTAAAAGCAACATCTGAATAGAAATTGTTGGATTTTAAATAACAATTTATTTTAAAAGGTTTAAATTTTACCAGCCTAAGGAAAGTGAGAAAATAAACCAATTAAAAGGCAGGGTGGGTGGAGGGAGTAGCTTTCTTTGATTTGAATAATCAGGAACATTTTGTTTGTTGAACTTTACCATCTGAGCAGTTCTTTCTATGTCCCAGGAAAAGTCATTGAAATGGAACAATATTTGTATAAAGCCTGAGATGAAAATAGTGATATTAGCTTAAGGACTGCAAACTAGAAAGCTTTTCACTGTGAGACACAGTATACTGCTTCTTGTCATGTATTTTCCAAGTGCTTCTGAAGTGCAAAAGAGAGAAAATACTTGCTAATTTATTTGACTGTACAAATAAGCTTTGATAATTTTAAAAATATTTTCATAAACGTACTTTTGCAAATTAGAGAATTTCATTTGTTCTGTAGAGTCTGTTCCATTGTACATCACAACAGACTTTTCACTTTCTAGCACAAACAGTTAAGTTATCAGAACATGGAGATCTTGGCAATTTGGGGTGATTGGTGTTATAGACCCTGTCAGTGGGTTACATTAAAGTGGCGACGAGTTCCAACATCTAATGTGATGTGAAGGTTTTTTTTAATGTGTAAAACAAAATTTTTCTAATCTAAATACAACAGATGTAAAAAATCAAGTGTGTTTCTTTAGGTTTACTTGATAGAAATTTCTGTAAATTGTATTTTATATTGAAAAGTGTGATATCACTGTGCATTGAAACATAGAACTTCATAGCTTTGTTACTTGAAGTAGAATAAACACCTACAGAAGGGGGAAAAAAAAGTCCTGGACTTTTGTTTGTTGGAAGATTTTTAATCACAGTTTCAATTTCATTACTTGAAATTGGTCTGTTCATATTTTCTATTTCTTCCTGGTTCAGTCTTGGAAGGTTATACCTTCCTAAGAATTTGTCCATTTCTTCCAGGTTGTCCATTTTATTGGCATAGAGCTGCTTGTAGTAGTCTCTTAGGATGCTTTGTATTTCTGCAGTGTCTGTTGTAACTTCTCCTTTTTCATTTCTAATTGTATTGATTTGAGTCCTCTCCTGCTTTTTCTTGATGAGTCTGGCTAATGATTTATCAATTTTGTTTATCTTCTCAAAGAACCAGATTTTACAGCCGCAAGGCACAGGATATTAGCTCGGTGCTTTGTGACAGCCTGGAGGGGTGGGATAGGGAAAGTGGGAGGGAGGGAGACGCAAGAGGGAAGTCATATGGGAACATATGTATATGTATAACTGATTCACTTTGTTATAAAGCAGAAACTAACACACCATTGTAAAGCAATTATACCCCAATAAAGATGTTTAAAAAAAAAAAAAAAGAACCAGCTTTTAGTTTTGTTGATCTTTGCTATTGTTTCTTTGTTTCTATTTCAGTTATTTCTGCTCTGATCTTTATGATTTCTTTCCTTCTGCTAACTTTGGCTTTTGTTTGTTCTTCTTTCTCTAGTTCCTTTAGGTGTAAGTTTAGATTGTTTATTTGAGATTTTTCTTGTTTCTTGAGGTAGGCTTGTATTGCTATAAACTTCCCTCTTAGAACTGCTTTTGCTGCATCCCATAGGTTTTGGATCATCATGTTTTCGTTGTCATTTGTCTCTAGGTATTTTTTGACTTCCTCTTTGATTTCTTCAGTAATCTCTTGGTTATTTAGTAACATATTGTTTAACCTCCCTGTGTTTGTGTTTTTTACATTTTTTCCCCTGTAATTGATTTCTAATCTCATAGCTTTGTGGTCAGAAAAGATGCTTGATATGATTTCAATTTTCTTAAATTTACTGAGGCTTGATTTGTGACCCAAGATGTGATCTATCCTGGGGAATGTTCCATGTGCACTTGAGAAGATAGTGTAATCTACTGTTTTTGGATGGAATGTCCTATAAATATCAATTAAATCTATCCAGTCTATTGTGTCATTTAAAGCTTGTGTTTCCTTGTTAGTTTTCCTTTTGGATGATCTGTCCATTGGTGCAAGTGAGGTGTTAAAGTCCCCTACTATGATTGTGTTACTGTCGATTTCCTCTTTTAGAGCTGTTAGCAGTTGCCTTATGTATTGAGGTACTCCTATGTTGGGTGCATATATATGTATAATTGTTATATCTTCTTCTTGGATTGATCCCTTGATCATTATGTAGTGTCCTTCCTTGTCTCTTGTAGCATTCTTTATTTTAAAGTCTATTTTATCTGATATGAGTATTGCTAGTATTGCTACTCCAGCTTTCTTTTGATTTCCATTTGCATGGAATATCTTTTTCCATCCCCTCACTTTCAGTCTGTATGTATCCCTAGGTCTGAAGTGGGTCTCTTGTAGACAGCATATATATATATGGGTTTTGGTTTTGTATCCATTCAGCAAGGCTGTGTCTTTTGTTTGGAGCATTTAATCCATTCATGTGTAAGGTAATTATCAATATGTATGTTCCTCTTACAATTTCCTTAATTGTTTTGGGTTTGTTTTTGTAGGTACTTTTCTTCTCTTGTGTTTCCCACTTAGAGATGTTCCTTTAGCATTTGTTGTAGAGCTTGTTTCGTGATGCTGAATTTTCTTAGCTTTTGCTTGTCTGTAGTGTTTGATTTCTCCATCCAATCTGAATGAGATCCTTGCCAGGTAGAGTCATCTTGGTTGTAGGTTCTTCCCTTTCATCACTTTAAATATATCATGCCACTCCATTCTCGCTTGTAGGGTTTCTGCTGAAAAATCAGCTGTTAACTTTATGGGATTTCCCTTGTATGTTATTTGTCATTTTTCCCTTGTTTTTTTCAATAATTTTTCTTTGTTTTTAATTTTTGTCAATTTGATTACTATGTGTCTCAGTGTGTTTCTCCTTGCTTTTATCCTGCCTGGGACTCTCTGTGCTTCCTGGACTTGGGTGGCTATTTCCTGTCCCATGTTAGAGAAGTTTTCGATTATAATCTCTTCAAATATATTCTTGGGTCCTTTCTCCTTCTGGGACCCCTATAATGTGAATGTTGTTATGTTTAATGTTGTCCCAGAGGTCTTGTAGGCTGTGTTCATTTCTTTTCATTCTTTTTTCTTTATTCTGTTCTGCGGCAGTGAATTCCACCATTCTGTCTTCCAGGTCACTTATCCATTCTTCTGCCTCAGTTATTCTGCTATTGATTCCTTCTAGTGTAGTTTTCATTTCAGTTATTGTATCGTTCATCTCTGTTTGTTTGTTCTTTAATTCTTCTAGGTGTTTGTTCTTTAATTCTTCTAGATATTTGTTAAACATTTCTTGCATCTTCTCAATCTTTGCCTCCATTCTTTTTCTGAGGTCCTGGATCATCTTCACTATCATTATTCTGAATTCTTTTTCTGTAAGGTTGCCTATCTCCACTTCCTTTAGTTGTTTTTCTGGGGTTTATCTTGTTCCTTCATCTGGTACATAGCCCTCTGCCTTTTCATCTTGTCTGTCTTTCTGTGAATGTGGTTTTTGTTCCACAGGCTGCAGGATTGTAGTTCTTGCTTCTTCTGTCTGCCCTCTGGTGGATGAGGCTATCTAAGAGGCCTGTCCTTATAGGGTATCATTTATTGCTTTCAGGGATTAGGCCTGATATATTTTTCTTGGAGTTGACAGAGGAGGGCAGTATTTTGCCTATCACTATAACTACTAACAAAATTAAAATTTCAGATCACCAAAGGGAGAAAATAAAGCAGGCATACTAACGCAACGCAACCAAGTAAATTCTATAAAATGAAAAGGATCCTCAGATTGAATTAAAAGCACTTCTAAGTGTAAGCTAATAATGAAAGGCCCAATTCAAACAAACCAGTAAAAAGTTAAAAATGAAGGTTATGCACAAAAGATAAAGAAAGAAAAAGTGACATTATTGTATCAAAATAGAACTTAAGACAAAAATCATTAAATGGAACAAAGAATAATTTTATATTGATTAAAAGTAAAATCCACAACAAAAATATATTTAATAACATCTATATGACATACGTTTAAAATATATAAACAATTGTCAGATACAAAGTGAAACCACTAATGAGAATATACCTCCCTCTGTTTCTAAAGATGAAGTCGACAAAATTAATCAAGGAAATGGAGAAACTGAAAAAGCCAGTATAATTACAAAGATGCAGAGAAAATTTTTTGAATCAGCTCTGCCCGAGGTCACTTCAGTTTTTCTAGATGTATAAGAGAGAGTGACTGAAATGCTCTATATCTGGTAAGGAAACAGCAGCTAAAATGGTGGGTTAATTAGCACAAGTCTGATGAGTTCATGTACAGCTTAAGTGAGCAAATTCAATTTCTTACAACAAATACCAGTGTGCTGGCAAAGGTTTAACAATCAGCAATCCAGGGGGGAAAAAGGGACTCTGTTTTGTACTATTTGTGCATTTCTGTGGTGTAAATACTCCCACCGTGGCTGATTTCACACTAACAATGTGAAGTTACTGAAGGTCGAGTTGGGGAGACATACACCCAATTGGCTCTCACAAGCCCTCTGAGTTGACTCCAGCCTATGACTGATGCACTTAATGACTTAGATAACAAGCACATTTTCCTTTTTACTGAACAAATTTAACAAGCATTCTGGTCACTAAAGTCTCATTGATAAACAGTGCATTCTTGGAGACATAACTAAAACTTTATAGGTAAACAGTTAAGTATCACAAAAATCCACCTGCCTTTCCTTATCATCAAACATAAAAATAGGAACTGATAATAACCCTAACAAGAAACAGAGCACATATAGATATAAACTTATGGCTCCCCCAGCCCATCTCCAATGGTGCTTGTTTTTTACTATTTCTCTGTGGCCACCTGAATATAAATGAATATAAAAAGAATGATTTCAACCTAGCATTTGAATACTTACACCTACAGATTATTCTCTTTTCAAAGCTTCTTATCAGATAAGATGGTAACCTAAAGTCTATCACTTTTTATTTATACACTCACATACACACATATAGAGATTTACACCCTACTGAGTATGTATTTCCCTTGAATATTAATTGTTAGTCCATAGGCAATTTAATAATCACAAATGTGAAAAAACTTAGAGAAGACATGGTAAGATTGAACTTAAAATATATAGAGATATATTTATAAATCAATAAACAATTGCTTATTAGTTTTGTTGTAGGCTAATATTGAATAGGGGAAGAAGAGGGAAAGAGCCAGATTATTTTATGGGAAGAGAAGAAATTTAGATTCATGTAACAGATGGGAAAATGATGGACAAAACCGATCAGAAGAAAAAAGTTTTAGGTTAATGGTAACTACATAAATGTATTTGTTTTTAGAGCATTTATAAGCAGATAATTATATAATTATTCTTGGACATATTATGTATATGTGGCAATAGAAGCAGAATGTACTAAATTAGTGGATTTATGAGAACATGTATTGGTCAATTAGATGTATGAAGACACTGGCAGGACAAGATGGAGGCAACTGCTTGTTTTTAATCCTGCAACCACGAAAATGAGACACAGTTGTAGTTCATCAAATTGGAACAAAGGGCACAACTATGACAACTATTTAGTCACCATTTCTAATTGCCCTAATGATTTACTTAAGATTAAGTTTTGATGTGTGGTCTGTAGACTGATAGCAGCAGCATCAACTGAAAATTTCTCAGAAATGCAAATCTTGGACTACACTCCAGACCTAATGAATCAGAATTTCTGGAGGGGATGGGGGCACAGGAATCTGTGTTTTAATAAGCACTCCAGGTGAATTCTAAATGCTAAAAGAAGCATTGTATTAGTAGAAGCTCTTGAACAATGTAACTAAAGCAAGTGTTTTTTTAATCCAGTTTGTTTTCCTGATCCTGGCACTGACCTTGCATAAAAGGAAACATTAGATGGAGCTGGATACAGACATCAGCATTAGTAAAATTAAAATGGAATGTTTATATATTTAAGAAAACAAGAATAAATCTTCCCCACACTTCCGTATCTAGCTGTATTTATAAATATGAATATATGTGTATATGAGTGTTTCATATTACTATTAACTGGTATTATGCTTGATGTGGAAAAATTAGACATTCAGTGCAATCAGTTGTTACTATTATTTAATGTAACCAGTGCAATTAATCCCCAAATCAAAATAAATATGATAAATACTGGAAAGAATGGTACAAATTTACCATTATTTATAGATATGAATGCCTTTTTAGAGAAATAAACTTGCTTGAAAGAATCATGGGAAACACCTAACTATAAGTATGCCAGTTTTCCATAGCCTAATGTAGTTAACTAAAGATATTAAACTAAAACCTCAAAGCAGTTTTTTAGAAAAAATGCAACAAAACTATCCTAATATTCAACTATGAGCAAAAATAGCTATGAAAATTCTGAAAAAATTGGGGTCTTGGTTTACTATATATTATATGAACAAAGAAGAGAAAGAAATGAAAACATTGTAGTAGTGACGCCAGAATAGGAGGGTGAAACAATATAACAAAATGGGAAACATGGATTCAGAGGTATAGATGTAAAATAATTTAATATATGATAAAAGGGTCATTTCAAGATAGTGGAGAATGAAGGGTTTAGTCAATAAATGAGGTCCATACCCTTGGAAATATTCATATGCTTTGACCAGAGATATGTATGAATGGGTATCCCAAATATTTATTTATACGTTTTTAGTTCATGACAAGAGTGGCAGTTTATAGTGAGAAAAGGTATAGTTTATTGAATTCATAGAACTTGGATAATTTATTTTACAGGAAATACAGGACTATTTTGTAGGACTATTTTGTCCTCTCAAACAAAATAGTATTTTCTAGAATGATTAAAACAGTTAATGGATAGAAATGCAAATTAAAATTAAAATGAGAGGGGCTTCCCTGGTGGCACAGTGGTTGAGACTGCCTGCTAATGCAGGGGACACGGGTTCGAGCCCTTGTCTGGAAGGATCCCACATGCCGCGGAGCAACTAGGCTCATGAGCCACAACTACTGAGCCTGCGCGTCTGGAGCCTGTGCTCCGCAACAAGAGAGGCCGCGATAGTGAGAGGCCCACGCACCGCGATGAAGAGTGGCCCCCACTTGCCACAACTAGAGAAAACCCTAGCACAGAAACAAAGACCCAATACAGCAAAAATTAATTAATTAATTAATTAACTCCTACCCCCAACATCTTCAAAAAAAAAAAAAAGAAAACCACAGCTTAAAAAAAAAAAAAAGAAATTAAAGTGAGATACTTTCTTAAACTTACCAAATGGAAAGTTTGAAATTGCACTATGTTGGTGAAGGTATAGGGGAGACAGAAACTCTTAAGTATTGCCTGTGGGTATATAAATTGGTATAAGCCCTTTAGAGGACTCTTTGGCAATATCCATGAAAATGAAAAATACTCATCCCCTTCAACTCACTGTATCAGTCAGGACTCTCCAGAAAAACAAAACTAATAGGATGTATGTATAAAGAAATTTGTTTTTAGGAATTGGTGCACATGATTAGGGGGGATGGCAAGTCCAAAATACATATGGCAGGCCAGCAGGCTGGAAACTCAGTCAGGAGTTAATGCTACAGTCATGAGACAGAATTCCTCCTTTTCTGGAAAACCTCAGTATTTTCTCTTAAGGCCTTCAACTGATTGGATGGGACCCATCCACATTATCAAAGATAACATTTACTTAAAGTCAACTGATTGTATTGAATATATGTTAACCACATCTACAAAATATCTTCACAGCAACACCTAGATTACTATTCGATCAAAGAACTGGGTACTATAGCCTGACCAGGTGATACATAAAACTAACCATCATACTCACCAATCTCACTTCTAAGTTTACTCTAAAAATATATTTGCACATGTAAAATTTTATACATATACACACATATTTATGGAAAATCTTTGCAGCATTGTTTTATAATAACCAAAGACTAGGAACAACCTAAATTTAAACAGAGGACTGGTTAAGTATTATATATATTGAGATGAAATATCTGAAATATTGTTAGGTTAAGAAAACTAGATACCATTTTGTGTGAAAATATCTTTAAAAAGTATTCACACTCGGGTTTCCCTGGTGGCGCAGTGGTTGAGAGTCCGCCTGCCGATGCAGGGGACACGGGTTCGCGCCCCGGTCCGGGAAGATCCCACATGCCGCGGAGCGGCTGGGTCCATGAGCCATGGCCGCTGAGCCTGCGCGTCCGGATCCTGTGCTCCGCAACGGGAGAGGCCACAACAGTGAGAGGCCCGCGTACCGCAAAAAAAAAAAAAAAAAAAAAAAAAAAAAAGACTGACAGCACCAAGTGCTGGAGAGGATGTGGAGTAGCCATAATTCTCACACACTGTTGGTGGAAGGAATTAGAAAATGGTAACTTTGGAAAAAGTTATGGTGGTTTCTTATAAAATGAAACATATATCTACCCAACAGTCTAATGATTTCATTCCTTTGTGTTTACCTAAGCGAAATGAAAACATGTGGCCACAAAAAAAGACCATTATAGAAGAATGTTCATAACAGCTTTAGTCTCAATAGCCAAAAACTAGAAAGAGCCCAGATATTCATCAACAAAAGAACAGCTAAACCCATCATGGTATATTCATATAATGGAATACTAATTAAGGAAACAGAAGAAACTATTAATACTTGCTATAGATGGAGTGTTTGTGTTCTACCAAAATTTATATGTTGAAATCTAACCCCCAGTATGATGGTATTTGGAGGTGGGGTCTTTGGGAAGCGGTTTTGTCATGAAGGTTGAGTCCCCATGAATGGGATTAGTAGCCTTATAAAAGAGACCTCAGAGAGCTTCCTCTCCCCTTCCACCATGTGAAGCCACAGCAAGAAGACAGTCCTCTATGAACCAGGAAGCAAGCTCTCACCAGACACCGAATATGCCAGTGCCTTGATCTTGGACTGCCCAGCCTCCAGAACTATGAGAAATAAACTTCTGTTGTTTATAACCACGCAATCTATGGTATTTTTGTTACCATATAGCAGCCCAAGCAAACTGAGGGACTACTCCAAGATGCAACAGTATGGATAAATTTAAAAGACATTATGCTATTTGGGGCTTCCCTGGAGGCACAGTGGTTAAGAATCCGCCTGCCAATGCAGGGGCCACGGGTTCAAGCCCTCGTCCGGGAAGATCCCACATGCCGCGGAGCAACTACGCCCGTGCACCACAACTACTGAGCCTGCGCTCTAGAGCCCGCGAGCCACAACTACTGAGCCCACATGCCTAGAGCCCATGTTCTGCAACAAGAGAAGCCACTGCAGTGAGAAGCCCGCACATGGCAACGAAGAGTAGTCCCCACTCACCGCAACCAGAGAAAGCTTGAATGCAGCCAAAAAAAAAAAAAAAAAGACATCATGCTATTTGATAGAAGTTTTAAACAAAACACTACATATGATATCATTACACTTATATAAAGTTCTAGAACAGGCAAAACTAATCTGTGATAGAAAAAGTTAGAACAGTGGTCTCCTCTGGAGAATGAGGGTGAGTGTTGACTAAAAGGGGGATGAAGGAACTTTATGGGGTTCGTGGTAATTCTCTACATCTTGATAAGGGCTTGGGTCTCATAGGTCAAAGCTTCTAGAATGGCACACTTAAGGCTTAGATATTTCACAGTATATAAATTTTAATTTGAAAATATTCTTAAACAAATATAGAACTCTAGTTGATATGCATACATAGTTACTATATAGTAAATATATATTAAATATAATAAATAGTAAATATACTTTTACCTATCAAGGAAGCAAAGTTTGTGTTTATTTTCAATGTAAATGCAGTATTGGCTATGGTTCAGTGAAAGGGGCACTGTTATACATGATTGATGGAAATGTTGTATAAATAATGTTTACTATATTGTTATTCACAAATCTAAGTAATTGGAATTATTATTACTGTTTTTTTTTTTTTTGCGGTACGTGGGCCTCTCACTGTTGCGGCCTCTCCCATTGCGGAGCACAGGCTCCGGACGCGCAGGCCCAGCGGCTATGGCTCACAGGCCTAGCCACTCCGCAGCATGTGGGATCCTCCTGGACCCGGGCACGAACCCGTGTCCCCTGCATCAGCAGGCAGACTCTCAACCACTGCGCCACCAGGGAAGCCCTGGAATTAATTTTTAAATTGAAAATATTTAAAAGTTAATTATATATATGAGGTGGAATACTTAAGCAAACTATTAAAAATTATAGAATATCAATTATGTGGAAATGTTTGAAAATTTTTATTTTCAAACATAAGATGTCTGAAATAAAAATTTTAGTTAAATAGAGAATAACTCAAATTATGTAAAATTTTGTGTCAATATTTAGAAATTTTATGAGGCATTGTCTTGCAGTAGAATATCACATTAATTTTATTCCTTTTTCTGAATTTCATTGTTTTTCAATTTTTTGACAGTTAATATGTTAATTTTGAATAGAAAAAAGTGCAATTTATTTATCTATTTATTTATTTACTTATTTAAAGTATAGTTGATTTACAATATTATTTTAGTTTCAGGTGTACAACATAGTGATTCAAAATAATATTATAGATTATACTCCATTTATAGTTATTATAAAATACTGTCTATATTCCCTGTGCTATACAATGTATCCTTGTAGCTTATTTACTTTGCACATAGTAGTTCATACCTCTTAAACCCCTACCCTTATCTTGCCACTCCCACCTTCCCTCTCCCTACTGGTAACCACTAGTTTTCTCTCTATATCTGTGATTCTGTTTCTTTTTTTTTATATTCACTAGTTCATTGTATTTTTAGATTCCACATATAAGTAATAACATACAATATCTGTCTTTCCCTGTCTGACTTAGTTTAGTAAACATAATACCCTCCACATCCATCCATGTTGTTGAAAATGGCAAAATTTCATTCTTTTTAATGGCTGAGTAGTATTCGTGTGTGTGTGTGTGTCATCTTCTTTATCCATTCATCTGTTGATGGACGTGTGTGTGTGTATGTGTCATCTTCTTTATCCACTCATTTGTTGATGACAAGTTGCTTCCATATCTTGGGTATTGTAAATAATGCTTCAGTGAACATAAGGGTACATATATCTTTTCAAATTAGTGTTTTTGGATATATACCTAGAAGTGGAATTGCTGGATCATAGATTTTTGAGGAAACTCCATACTGTTTTTCACAGTGGCTGCACCAATGTACATTCCCACCAACAGTGTATAAGAGTTCCCTTTCCTCCACATCCTCACCAACATTTGTTATTTGTGTTCTTTTTGATGATAGCCATTCTGACAGGTGTGATGTGATATCTCATTGTGGTTTTGATTTGCGTTTCCCTGATGATTGGTGATGTGGAGCATGTTTTCATGTGCCTGTTGGCCATCTGTATGTCTTTTTTGGAGAAATGTCTATTTAGGTGTTTCTGCCTATTTTTTGATTGTGTTGTTTGTTTTTGTTATTGAGTTGTATGAGTTTATATATTTTAAATATTAACCCTTTATTGGTCATATCATTTGCAAAGATTTTCTCCCATTCAGTAGGTTTTCTTTTCATTTTGTTGATGGTTTCCTTTGCTGTGGAAATTTTTTTTTTTTTTTAACATCTTTATTGGGGTATAATTGCTTTACAATGGTGTGTTAGTTTCTGCTTTATAACAAAGTGAATCAGTTATACATATACATATGTTCCCATATGTCTTCCCTCTTGCATCTCCCTCCCTCCTACCCTCCCTATCCCACCCCTGTGGAAAAGTTTTTAAGTTTGATTAGGTCCCATTTGTTTATTTTTGCTTTAATTTCCATTGCCTTAGGAGACAGATCCAAAAAAAATATTGCTACAATTTAGGTCAAAGAGTGTTCTGCCTGTGTTTTCTTATAGGAGTTTTATGGTTTCTGGTCTTACATTTAAGTCTTTAATCCATTTTGAGTTTATTTTTGTATTTGGTGTTAGAGAATGTTCTAATTTTATTCTTTTACATGTAGCTGTCCAGTTTTCCCAGCACCACTCATTGAAGAGACTGTCTTTTCTGCATTGTATATTCTTACTGCTTTGTTATAGATTAATTGGCCATAGTGTGTGGTTTTATTTCTAAAATTATTTGTTCTAGTTTGAGAAGGGTAGGTGTTAACTCTTTCTAAATACTCAGTAGAATTTACCTGTGAAGCTATCTCATACTGGACTTTTATTTGTTAAGAGGTTTTTTTTAAATTACTGATTCAATTTCATTAATGGTAATTGGTCTATTCATATTTTCTATTTCTTCCTCGTTCAGTCAGGGAAGATTTTACATTTCTAGAAGTTTATCTGTTTCTTCCAGATAGTCCATTTTATTGGCATATAATTGTTCATAGTAATCTCTTATAATGCTTTGTATTTTTGTAGTATCACTTGCAACTTCTTTTTTATTTCTGATTTATTGATTTGGTCCCTCTCTCTTTTTTTCTTCATGAGTCCGGCTAAATTTTTATCAATTTTATCTTTTCAAAGAACCAGCTCTTAGTTTCACTGATATTTTCTGTTGTTTTTTTAGTCTCAATTTCATTTATTTCTGCTCTGATCTTTATGATTTCTTTCCTTCTACTAACTTTGGGTTTTGTTTGTTCTTCTTTTTCTAGTTCTTTAGGTGTAAGGTTAGGTTGTTTATTTGAGATTTTTCTTATTTCCTGAGGTAAGCTTGTATTGCCATAAACTTTCCTCTTAGAACTGCTTTTAATGCATCCCACAGATTTTGGATTGTTTTGTCTTTGTTTTCATTTGTCTTCAGGTATTTTTTAATTTCTTCTTTGATTTCTTCAGTGATCCATTGGTTGCTTAGTAGCATCTTGTTTAGCCTTCACATGTTTGTGTTTTTTGCAGTTTTTTTCTTATAGTTGATTTCTAGTCTTATACCACTGTGGTCAGAAAAGATGCTTGATATGATTTCAGTTCTCTTAAATTCACTGAGGCTTGTTTTGTGGCCTAGCAAGTTATCTATCCTGAAGAATGCTGCTTTTGGATGGAATCTTCATACCTATTAAATCCATCATGTCTAGTGTGTGATTTAAGACCAATGTTTCCTTATTGATTTTCTGTATGGGTGATCTGTCCATTGATTAAGTGAGGTGTTGAAGTCCCTTACTATTATTGTGTTACTGTCAATTTCTCTCTTTATGTCTGTTAATATTTGCTTTATGTATTTAGATGGTCCAATGTTGGGTGCCTATATATTTACAATTGTTATACCTTCTTCTTGGACTGATCCCTTGATCATCATGTAATGTTCCTCTTTGTTTCTTGTAGCAGTCTTTAAAGTCAATTTTTTCTGATATAAGTATTGTTACCCTGGTTTTTTTTTGAGTTCCATTTGCATGGAATTCTTTTTTCTATTCCCTCACTTTCAGTCTGTGTGTGACTTTAGATCTGAAGTGAATCACTTGTAGGCAGCATATTTATGAGTCTTTTGTGGATCCATTTAGCCACTCTAAATCTTTTGATTGGAGCATTTAGTTCATTGACATTTAAAATAATTATTGATAGGTATGTACTTATTGTCACTTTAATTGTTTTTGGGTCGTTTCTGTAGTTCTTTTTTGTTCCTTTCATTTTCTTTTGTTCTCTTTCCTTGTGAATTGATGATTATCTGGTTTTATGTTTGGATTTTTGAGTCCTGTGCCTTTTTTGTGTGTGTATAGATTTTTGGTTTGTGGTTTACCATGAGGTTTATACATAGCCATATGTGTGTGTGCATGATTTTAAGTTGCAGATCTCTTAATTTCAAATGCATTTTAACAACTTTGCATTTTTACTCCCCTTCCCTCATGATTACTGTTTTTTTTTGTTGTTGTTGTTTGTTTTTTCGCGGTACGCGGGCCTCTCACTGTTGTGGCCTCTCCCGTTGCGGAGCACAGGCTCCGGACGCGCAGGCTCAGCGGCCATGGCTCACGGGCCCAGCCGCTCCGCGGCATGTGGGATCTTCCCAGACCGGGACACGAGCCCGTGTTCCCTGCATCGGCAGGCGGACTCGCAACCACTGCGCCACCAGGGAAGCCCATGATTACTGTTTTTGACATCATATTTAACATCTATTTGTTTTGGGTATCCCTTAACTGCTTATTATGTATATAGATGATTTTACTACTTTTGTCTTTTAACATTCCTACTAGCTTTGGATATGGTTGATTTCCTACTTTACTGTATATTTGCCTTTACCAATGGGCTCTTTCCTGCCATAATTTTCATGTTTATAGTTGTGGCCTTTTCTTTTTTTGCTTAGGGAAATTCCTTTAACATTTCCTGTAAAGCTGATTTGTGATGCTGAACTCAGATTTTGCCAGCACCAGTGTCCACATGGTAGAACGAGCTCCCCAAAATGCCTGGCACCAGTATCTGTGTCTCCAGGGTGAGCTCCAGTTGCCTCCTGCCTCTCCAGGAGACTCTCCAAGATCGGCAGGTGGGCTTGACCCAGGCTCCTTTTAAATTACTGCTTCTGTCTTGGATCCCGGAGTGTGTGAGATTTTGTGTGCACTCTTTAAGAGTGGAGTTTCTATTTCTCCAAGCTCTCTGGGTCTCCCAAAACTAAGTCCTGCTGGCCTTCAAATCCATACATTCTGAGGGCTAGTCTTTCTGGCACAGGAGCACTGGGCTGGGAGCCCAATGTGGGGTTCAAACCCCTCACTCCTTGGGAAGAAACTCTGCAATTGTAATTATTCTCCTCTTTGTGGGTTTCCCATCTCAGGGTGTGGGTCTTTACTATACCATGAGTCCACCCCTCCTACCTGTCTTGTTGTGGTTCCTTCTTTATATATTTAATTGTAGAAGACCTTTGCTGGTAGGTTCTGGTCTTTTTCATCAATAGTTTTTCTGTAACTAGATGTAATTTTGGTATGCCTGTGAGAGGAGGTGAGCTCAGGGTCTTTCTACGCTGCCATTTTGGAAACTTCCCCAGTACTTGCTATTCTTGGAAGGAAGTAATCCAGATATTTGAGGCACTCAGAAAATTTAAACAAGGTTAACTGAGAACAGTATTTAACTTTGCTGCATAACAAATACCCCAAAACTTAGTTTTTAAAACAATAACCATTTATTTAGTTCATGATTCTGTGGATCAGCAATGTGGGCTGGGCTTAGCAGGGTGGCTTTTCTGGCCTCAGCTGAGGTAACTCATATGACTGTGATCAGCTGCCAGATTGACTAGGGGTGGCTGGCTATTGACTCGGGTGTCTTGGCAGTCTTCCATGTTGTTTCTCATCCTCTAGTAGGCTAGCCTAAGTTTGTTCACAAAGTCACTCAGCAAGTGTCCAACAGAGCTAGTAGAAGTGTGCAAGGACTCTTGAGGCCCTGGTGAAATTGGTACACATTTTTTCTGTAGCATTCCATTGGCCAAAGCAAGTTACAAGACCAGCCTCGATACTAGAGGTAAAAAAGAGACTCCACCTGTTAATAAAGTGAGCTGAAAAGTCACATCATGTAGCAGTTTAGATAACAGGGGGGGGAATAATTTGCGGCCATTTTTGCAAATCTATGATAGTGAACACTAGCCCTTATGTTATAAAAAGATAATATACTGACTGTTAAGGGTATGAATAATATGTAAAGATTTTTAATGGAGACTTTCCTGGTGGTCAATTGGTAAAAAAACCACCTTCCAATGCAGGAGATGTGGGTTTGATCCCTGGTCGGGGAACTAAGATCCCACATGACATGGGGCAACTAAGCCCATACACCGCAGCTACTGAGCCCACGCACCACAACTAGAGAGAGAAAACCCACACACCACAACTACAGAGAAGCCCGTGTGCTACAATGAAGACCCAACACAGCCAAAAGAAAAAGTAATAAATAAATAAAATAAAAGATTTTTAGTGATAAAATTATAAGTAATCAACCAATTCATATGTAATTACTTACAAAAGTTAATAAAATTCTACTTTTATAGTAGCTATTCAACATGGTAAAGCCCATCCACAACTTGCTATTCTTTTTTATATCTGGAAAACCTTAGTCATGCTAAATTTAATGAGCCTGATTAATTTTAGAAAAAAGAAATGTGGAAGGCAAAAATAAGAATTCAAAACCAGACAAAAACGTGAAGCAGAGTCTACTTCATTGTCTATATTTACCATATGTATTGAATTTCTGCCAGTTTGCTTTTACCTAGTCATGAGAAATTTTATTCATGAGAAATTTTAATTGACTTGCATTTACATGCACAATTCATACACGTGGGTGCACACACACACACATTCCTATACAAATTCTCCCCCTCCAAAGAGTAAATCTACTCTCTGCACCTCTTTGAAGACAACTAAACGTTTACATACACGACATTGTAACTCACCTATACTCCAATAAAAATTTAAAAAAAAGAAAATTAAAAAAAGAAAAAAAAGTTTACATAGTGTTAGCATGTAGGTGCTGTAGAATTTCTATCCAGTATCTTTTCTCAAGAAAGTCTAGAAAACTATGTAAATAAACATGTGGAAAGTATGTTTTTATGTACAGATTTATATATGGTTTAAAAATTTAGAATTTTTAAATCAAGGGTATACTTGGAGATCACCTTCAATCTTAGTTTTATACAGATAACTGAGATCCAGGAAATTAAGTGATTTAATACATTTAATGCTGGTAATTTCTGAATTAAAGGAATAATTGCATGAACTATCTGTAGTAAATATGGTGGATTGGTGCTTAACATCTCTTTTATCTTCCTGTACTGTGTTGTCTGGAAAACGAATAACTATACTTCCTAGACTCCCTTGCAGGTAGGGTTCTGGATGTGATTTAGGACTGACCAATCAGATGCTTTTGCCACTGTGAGGCATAGGCTGTGCTTCTGCTGCATTTTCTTCCTCCACTGCTGGAAAAAATAATGATGGAAGTGTTTGCTTTTTCTGTGGGAGTATCAGCTAAAGTCCTATTGTTCAAGGAACCCTGAAGTATGCCTTAAGACAAGGTGTGGACTGTTTGTAGGAGGTGTGCCACAATTCTGGAACCAGGAGTAGTGACATTCCTTGACCATGGCAGGTTGCCTGATCCTGTTGGTTTCCTGATTGTAGTAGTTTCCTGATCTTAAAGTCTTATTAACTATTAAGGTAGAAGTGTGGTTCTGGAACTGGAGGATCCCTGATTATGGAAGATTCAGCAGCTCCCTTGGTGCCTATGTTAGTTTGCCAGGGCTTCCCTAACAAAGTTCCACAAACTGGGGAAGCTTAAGACAACATAAATGTATTCTTTCACAATTCTGCAGGCTAGAAGTTCAAAATCAGGTTATCAGTAGAGCCATGCTCTATCTGAAGGCTCTAGGGCCAATCCTTCCCTGCCTTTTCTAGTTTCTGGGGGTTGCTGGCAATCCTTGGCATTCCTTGGTTTATAGAGGCATCACTCCAATCTCTGCCTCCAGCTTCAAATGTCCTTTTTTCATGTGTCAGTGTCTCTTCTGTCAGTGTCCTTTTAAGGACACTAGACATTGGATTAAGGCCCACCTTAATCGAGTACAACCTCATCTTAACTTGATTACATCTGCAAGATCCTATTTCCAAATAAGGTCACATTTACAGGTTTCAGGTAAACATGACTTTTGGGGGGATAGTATTCAACCCAGTATAGTGCCTCAACAGTGAAATGTAGCTGTGGCAATCTTTCCTGAAAGTTCAATCCAGACTCAGTCCCTTTATCCCTCCTCCAAAATCTGAAAGTCTTTTAATATCCTGTAAACTAGCTAGAGTGGATTCTATTCTTCGCAAATGAACTCAGACAATATATTTTTGTACATTTTTTCCTTAAGTGTTCCACTGAAGGTTTTTTTTTTATCACAGGTGTCAGTAAAAGAAAATTCTTCCTAATTTGAAACCTAAATCTTTCATACTCAGTCCTTTGAAATCTCAAGAGTTTCATTTTTAATTGCTACTTTTGGGTCCATCGACAAAGTCCTGATCAGATACAGATGTGGGGAAGAGAACCAGAATTTTTTTTTTTTTGCGGGACGTGGGCCTCTCACTATTGTGGCCTTTCCCGTTGCGGAGCACAGGCTCCGGACGCGCAGGCTCAGCGGCCATGGCTCACGGGCCTAGCCACTCCACGGCATGTGGGATCTTCCCGGACTGGGGCACGAACCCACATGCCCTGCATCGGCAGGCGGACTCTCAACCAGTGCGCCACCAGGAAAGCCCGAGAACGAGGATTTTTTGAGAGACTACTATATGACAGAGACTTTATTAGTTAATTAGGCACTACAATTTGTTATCTAAATTTAACAGAAAAGAAAACTGAGGCCCAGGTAAGAGGCATAACTTTAATAATACTTTGCAGCAAATAAGTGGGAGTCTAATAAATTAAACAATAATGTTTTTTTTCCTATAATTCTATTGTTCCATGAAGTACTTTATTGGAGAGGGAAAGGGTAGTTGAAGGATTTTAAGTGTCCCTGATTGTTAGATTAACATGGCATAAATAATATAATTATCCAGCAATGGAACCAACTTAAAATAAGAACTTCTAAATCTAAGAGAGTATTGTTTCCTCCAAATAAGTCACATTGGGAGCTATGTAGTGATTTCAAGTATTGCCCCAAGTATTTTGAATGTTTTCTGTTGGAATTACCATTAGAACTGAAGTCACTGTCTTTTGAATATCCTCAATGGCAAGTTTTCTTTCCTTTTTGGGTTGCTTTTTCCCTTTTAGAATGGCACTGATTTTAAAGACTAGTCAAAGGTTGTCCAGAGCAAAGTGTAGTAAATAAAATGGATGATCAAGCAGTGATTTGTGCAATGTACAACACCACAGATGTTTTAGAATTTCTGCATAATAAGCTTGCCTGACTGTTTGACCCTGTAGATTAATTCCGCATGGACAATACCATTTATGTTGATGAAACAAATTAACATTGTCTTCATTTGTGATTCAGGCAGGCATACTTTCTTAGATCTTTGGTTTCTTGGACTTTTCCATTCAAGATTTTGGCATCTTCTTTTCAGGTGATACTTGAAATATCAAGTTTCCTTAGGTTTCTATTGTCCTCAGAAACACATTACTTTGTCCAACTTCTCTTGAAAGGTTAGAATAAATGTCACGTCTTCTGTGTTTCTGTTCATCACTCCAAATACATGGCAGTCTTCACAGCACCTCTGCTTTGGCTCAGATTTTCTTTTGGAATGAAGCTATTTAATGCTTCTTAAACACACGAAAAGATGCTCAGCATCCTCCGAATGAGAGAAACAAAATTAAAGCTACAATCACACTTTATCCACCTACCAGTGGGCAAAGATCAGGAAGTTTAATAACCACAGTATACTGCAAAAAAAACTTTCATAAATTGTCAGCCAGAGTATACAACCCCTAAGGTATGTAACTTGTCAATATCCTTCCGAGTTAAAAATGCACATACCCTTTGATGTAGCAATCCTAATTCTAGGAAATATCCCATAGGTGTACTTAGACACATGCAATATCATACATATACATGTTATTCACAGCAAACTTATTTATAACAGCAAAAGAGAGCAAAAATAGAGGTTTGGTTAAATCAGTCATGGCACACCCATGCAGTGGAATATTAATTAGCTCTCAAGAATTATTATGAAATATGCTAAATCTTGCTTTGAGAGATGGATACACCCTTGTATTCAATTCTCCAAATGTATGAAAATGAATCTTAGCATTTTACTAAGTGCACATTTTACCCCAGTATAAAAAGAAATATGGACAGCATAGAGCTAGGTTAAAAAAAAAAAAAAATTAGGACTCCATGACACCTTTTCCAAGACATTTGTTAAAGTAAAAAAATGGGACTATGGATCAGTATGTATGTTATTACTAGTATAGAAAACAACATATAAATATGGTTGCATATGCATGGGATATCTCTTGAAGGATGCAAGAACAAGGCAATAGTAGTTGCTTCTAGGAAAGAGAACCACATGGGTGAAAGATAAAGGCAGGAGGGAGATAGTTTTCACTTTATACCCTTCCTACTTTCAATTTTTATAACTTGTACATCTACTTATGTATTCAAAAGGAAAAAAAATTTTAATGAAGCACTTTCATAATCTAAATTTGTCATCAGCCACTATTCCCATGATTAATTGCTTATTTGAAAGAACAAACCTCTGTCAATAGATACATGAACTCTTTGGGCTTCTACTGTGCTACTGTTTTCCACCTCACAATAAACATTCTTGCTATCTTTGAAAAAAATGTTTGTTCCAATAAAATAATATTTTCTTGACATGATATTACCTCCATAAGCTCTTTCTTTTAGTATAGCAAGTACCTCATTTGCTGAATTAAATCCATCTGTGGCAGTATCGGGGCAATACAAAATGGGCCATGCATTTTCATGAGAAAGGAAAAAATAATGGCCTTTCTTTATGCACACAGCTGGTTAAGGCAATGATCGGCTTCCTTTGACAGCCCAGTCACGGGAACACAAAGTGGTAAGCCGGCTATAATGCTCAATATTCAAATAATGTGTGCATTAAATGACTTGAAAATAACACCAAAAACACTGTGATTTTTTTTTCTTTTTTCAAAACTTTCTTTTATGTTTTAATGGAATTTTAAAGAGTTAAACTCATGAAAATGAAAACATTATTGGATTATCTATTGAAATATGTGTCAAAATTCTGTAACATTACCTGGCCTTTTCTAGTCTCTTGAATTGCTTATATATACACCACTCTTCTTTGTATTTAAGGAACAACTGATTTGAAGACTACTTGACTGAACTATCTGCTTCATTGAGCTGTGAAATACTGTCATATAGCTTCTACTTGATTTGGAGACCAAACTAATAAATTATTTATATTGATTATTCAAATTAACGGTTACTTTAGCATTTTTAAAACACAGATTAACAACAGCCATCATTCACAGAGTATTGTTGTGGGTGCATAAAGGTAGTTTTGGAATTAATATTTATAATATTTGGATGGAGGAATACAGGCACATATGGAATATTTGTCTCTTAACTCAAAATTACCAAAAATTGATGCTTGAAGAAGGAACACTCCACTCTTAGTGATTGTCTCCTGGCTATCTACAGCCTTACCTTCTGGCTTTAAATGGTCTCAAACTGCGTAGTACCTCAGTAGGCATTTTTAATTAAAATTAAATTGAAATTTAATTAATAAAATTTTGTTGAAAAGCTTTAATGTAATAATAGCGAATATGCCTTGTCAAGCGATAGAGGAATATAGTGCTGAGTTTAAGTTTTAGCCTTTGGAGTTAGAGCATGTTTGAATCCTGGCTTTGCTGCAGATAAACTGAGATTAGGGTTCGGTTTGTTATTTAACCATCATGACCTTCAATTTCTCCATCTATCAAAATGCACATAATGTGATCTACCTCAGCAGGTTGTAGGTGAAGATCAGTCAGGAGAATGTATCTAAAATGCTTAGTGCAATGTATCCATAAATTATAGCTATTGTTATTGTTGTAAAAGGAAATGCTTTGAATCATAGACATTCCTGAAAATGATCCTAAAGGAGTATATTATGATCCAATGTTATCTTTGTTATGAGGATTGAATTCTATTCATTCACGCAGTGATTCATTCACATGTGGGGTTCTGAAAGAGAAAGTCATACCAAAGTCTTCTTTATAGCAAAGGAAAAAAAATGTCTTTGTATCAAGAACAAAGCTTTTGTGGGACTTCCCTGGTGGTCCAATGGTTAAGACTCTACGCTCCCAATGGAGGGGGGCTGAGTTCAATCCCTGGTCAGGGAACTAGATCCTGTATGCCATAACTAAAAGATCCCACATGCCGCAACTAAGACCAGGTGCAGCCAAATAAATAAAAAGTATTTTTTTAAAAAAAGAAAAAAGCTTTTGTGGATTAACCTGATTAACTTATAGTAAGAATAGTCTTTCGAGACATCATTTTTTTTAAATTTATGTCATTGAAGTATAGTAAGTCCCCTACATACGAACGAGTTCCATTCGAGAGTGTGTTCGTAAGTCCAATTTGTTCATAAGTCCAACAAAGTTAGCCTAGGTACCCAACTAACACAATCAGCTATATAGTACTGTACTGTAATAGGTTTATAATACTTTTCATACAAATAATACATAAAAAACAAAGACAAAAAATAAAGAACATTTTTAATCTTACAGTACAGTACCTTGAAAAGTACAGTAATACAGAACAACAGCTGGCATACAGGGGCTGGCATCAAGTGAACAGGCATGAAGAGTTACTGACTGGTGGAGGGAGAGGAGGTGGGAGGTGGTAGAGCTAAAAGAACGTCAGCAATAGGAGACGGAGGGCAAGCTGCAATTTCACTCACACCTGACGTTAATAGAATGAACGTTTGCATCTTTGAAAGTTTTCAACTTAAAGGTTCGTATGTAGGGGACTTACTGTATAGTGATTTAAAATGTTGTGTTAGTTTCTGGTGTACAACAAAGTGATTCAGTTATACATATATATATTCTTTTTCGTATTCTTTTCCATTATGGTTTACTACAAGATATTGAATATAGTTCCCTGTGCTATACAGTAGGACCCTGTTGTTTATCCATCCTGTATATAATTGTTTGCATCTGCTAAACCCAAACTCCCAACTATCCCTCCCCCACCCCCACCCCCCACCCACCCCGACCTTGGCAACCACAAGTCTGTTCTCTATGTCTGTGAGTCTGTTTCTGTTTTCTGGATAAGTTCATTTGTGTCACATTTTAGATTCCACATATAAGGATATGTAAATACTAAATATCATATAGTATTTGTCTTTCTCTGTCTGACTTACTTCACTTCGTATGATAATCTCTATGTCCATCCATGTTGCTGCAAATGGCATTATTTCATTCTTTTTTATGGCTGAGTAGTATTCCATTTTATATATGTTCCACATCTTCTTTATCATTCGTCTGTCAATGGACATTTAGGTTGTTTCCATGTCAAGGCATCATTTTTGAACCCTTCATATATTTAACACTGTCTGAAGTCAAAGTCATTTTGAGATGATTCCTTTCCATTCTGCTCTTCTCTCCCAGCTTCTGGGGTCTCTCCACCAAACCCAGGCCATCAGAGAATGGTTAAAATAAGACCCTGTGACCCAATAACTTGAATGCTCTAGTTTTGGAGTCTTTGAGTCAAAACTACAGTCATACTCACATGACCAGTCTCCGTCTCCCAAAACGACAAATTATTTGTTGACATGTCTGTCTGCCCCATTAGATGTTGTTTCTTTGAGAGTAAGGGATGGGGCTCATCCATCTTTCCATCATTCCACAACTCTATGCAGAAAGCTTGCACACAGTAGGTACACAGTTTGTTTCTTTAAAATAATGTACTGAATAATATTTTATTCTAACCATTTCAATGAAAATATTTTTTTAAATAGTTACTCTTTCAATAGTTCTTATTTCAATTTTCTTATTACAAAAAGACTTAGTCCTTTTTAATGAGTATTTTGCTTTCATTGTCATTTGTTATGTCTAATTCCAGGAAAGCCACCAGTGACCACTGAGATTTTCAAAGTTGTCACCTATCTGGGAGCCCCCCAACTCAGGTGCTTTTCTAGTTGTGGCTTTCCTGTGTCATGGTAATCTTCTCAGAACTATCACAGTTATTTTCAACTCTGGTTGCACGTTAGAATCCCCTCCCTGCCCAGTTTCTAGATGCAGCTTATTATTTAGTAGAATCTAGGTGACACCCAGGCATGGGAAGTTTTAACAAGCTGGAGAGGTGACTCTGATGTCCAAGCAGGTTGAAAACCACCTGGACCACCTATGTTTTACTCTTGGGGGGAGGGGCGACCAAAGTCTGCTCACCCTGGTCTAACCTGAGTGTGGGCTGTATGCCTTTTGAATCATGCTATGCAGAGTCTGCAAAATTCTGCTCCACTGGTCTGATGTGGACTAAAAATATTTGGCCTGTGCAGTATTATTGTCTTATAATTGTGAAATATTTCAAGCGTACAGAACAGTAGGGTCACTAACGTAATAGAAACTCATGGACCTATCATCTAGTCTAACAAATCTTAACATTTTGCTATATTTATTGCAGATTTTTATTAAAGCAATAAAACATTACAGATGCCATAGAAGCCCTTTATGTGCCTCTCCCCTGCCTACCCTCTCAAGGGATCACCACTACCCAGAATTTGAAGTTTATCGCTCAGGCCCATGTTTCACTATGTATTTATTCAAAGACTGTGTTTAGCATTTTCTTGTTTTGAAACATTATGTATATGGTATCAGATTCTGTGCAGTATTTTATAAAGTCAGGCCAATATTTAAAAATGGAAATATTTCACATAAAATCAGATTTGTTGGCTTCTCCTAAAACAACCAGAAGATCTGGCAGCACTGGGCGAGCTTTCTGGCATGATGGTATACCATGCTGGGCCAACGCTGGTCGGTGTGACACTGTCCCACTGCTCACACTGTGTAGACATATGTGCTTGCACCTGGGCTGTGTCTCCTTGGATGCAGGTCTGGCCCCTGATACTGAACTTCCTTCCATCATGATTCTTTGCTTTCTTCAAGGCCATTTCTGCCGTCCTCTCCTAACTGCTTAATAGCAAAGGCATCTACCTCTTTAGCTGCCTCTAATATCTACCTCTCCTTCTGCTGTTTTGTTGCATTTTTATTTTATTTTATTTTTTTTGCCATGATGTGTGGCTTGTGGGATCTTAGTTCCCTGACCAGATATTGAACCCTTGCCATGGCAGTGAAATTGCCAAGTCCTAACCATTGGACCATCATGAATTCCCTCTTTTGTCTGGTTTTCATTTTCATTTTTTTGCTATTTCCTGCCATTTCTCTTAGAATTCTTGCCTTTAGCACCAGTAGGGCATGGGTTTTTTGGTTTTGATTTGTAGACTTTGCCAGTCAATTGTAAGAGAAGTGATTTATTTCGATCAGCAAATCAACCCATGGTACATCGTACGGCATCTCTGTGACCTCTGGTTTGAGCTAGTCTCCTTATTTTAAGTGTTGTTTACATGTTTCAGTAACTTGGGGGTAGCTGGGGTGCTGGAAGATTGGACACTGGATAAAATGGGATTGTATGGGTTATACAATTCTTAAGGGCTGAGATAGCTTTTGTAAGGCCAACTGGCCCGAGGCAGGGGAACGCAATCAGACTCGCAGGTTGCATCAGACCGAAACTTTCCGGACCACCCAGTTCCAGAAACTGACCAGGAGACTTTCCGGACCACCCAGTTCCAGGAACTGACTTGTGGACTTTTCCACCCGGCCCAGCCTTCCCGCCTTTCGAGGGGCGGGACTAACGGTCCCAAGACTGATGCAACCGGCACCGGATATTGTCACGATACCCGAAGAGACCACCAAATAAGGAGTAACCTGTGTCCTCCCGGATTCACCACACCCCTTTCCCTTCTTCCCCTATGAATTCTGCCCAAACTCTCGCCCGGGGCGCGCCTCCTCTGGCCCCTTTGTCTCACACCAGTGAACCTTGCCCGGGAGCGTTCCCAAATAAAGCTTGTTTAAGCTCTCCTCCGTTTCTTGGTGCCGTTCCTTACAGTTTTGTCTTTTATTTTTCTACAGCATTTGGCAAAGTGTCATGCAAATTATAGTCCCTAAAAATGTATTTACTGAATGAAAGAATATTAGTAAGTTAAATTATAATGTTTTATTACATACCCCTTATAAACCAGGGCAGCCACTGACCCTCCTTTGTTTTTCAGAATACAGGTAACTCAACATGCCTCTCCTGATAAAGATCTGAGGCTGGCATGGAGGCCGTAGAGGCAGAGATGAAAGAGTGTTCAGGGTTTGTTGGTAGTTTTGGTGGGAGGATTTTTTAATAGAGAGGAAAAGAGAGGCTTTGAGACATCCTTGGTGTTTGGAACATTTTGAAGTTGAGAGGGGTTGAACAAAAATTTTCAGAAAATGCTGTTTTGTGTAATGAACAGGATTCCTATTTGAGATTCTTCAGTGGAGACAGCAATAAAGAATCAAATTGCTTTTAATTACATTTTTATGTCAGTCTGCCTGGGACAAGACTATCAGGTTTTAGACAGGTTAAAAGACATATATATGCCACAGAGATTTATGATAATGCCTTTGGATGTTTTAGCAAAGGGCAAGCCTTGCTAAATATGGAGCTCTTCCCTATGCATACAGAGAGTAGGGCTTCTAGTGAGACTTCTATCAGGACCCAAATCATAGTCAGAAACCTCTAAGATAAGTGAAGAGGCATTAATTGTCACCAGAGCAATTTTGTCTGTAACATAAAATGCAATAGAAAGTCAGTTTCAACAGTAGGTTGGGAAATAAATGAAAACACGTGTCTGGAAGTTACAATTCATATAAGTTTAATTCCTTAAATCACATGAATTTAAAAAGCAGTGTCTTTGCAATAATTTAGCTTAAAATAGATTTAAGCCTCTCTTTCCATTTATGGTTGGGAAATAGGCACCAATGACTCCTTAACATTAAATTGTGTTAACCTGAGAAAACTGGATCACACCAGCTCTGGACTTGGGGTAACAGATATCATCAGCTGTGTCAGTGGCAAGCACATGACATCTCTATGGGTAAGCTCATTGTAGGATGCCTTGGTCTTCAAAGTTGGAAAGGTTCATATGTTCTCAAATGCATTTTTCAGATGGACGTTTGACATCTGTGCTGAAAATTCATTCAGATATTTACTCGGCACTTTGTGTTTTTTTCCCCCCCACTTAAAATTGGATTAAAAACAAGTTGTAGCGTAAGGTCCAGGGCTTTGGTAGAGTGATGGCTCCAAAGCAGTGGTTATTTCCATTGGTGCTCATTGCTAAATTTGGTCCAAATGAAATGCAGCTGGCTAAAGAACAAATCCCATAATCCTGCAGTATTACTTCCCTAGGGCTGCTGTAACAAAGTACCACAGACTTCAGTGGAGTAAAACAACAGAAACTGATTCTTTCCCAGCCTGGAGGCTAGAAGTCCAAAATCAAGGTATTAGCAGTGTTGGCTCCTACTGGAGGCTCTGAGGGAGAATCTGTGCCATGCCTCTCTCCTAGCTTCTGGTTGCTGCTGGCAATCTTTGGCATCCCTTGACGTGCAGACATATCGCTCCAGTTTCTGCCTCTCTCCTCACATGGCATTCTTCCTGTATCCCTGGGTCCAAATTTCCTCTTCTTGTAGGGTTACCAGTCATTGGAATAGGCCCAGCCTAATCTATTTTGACCTAATCTTAACTTGCCAAGACCCTATTTGCAAATAAGGTCACATTCACAAGTGTTGGGGTTTGAGCCTTTGACACGTCTCTTGGGGCGATGCAATTCAACCTGAGACCACCACCCTTGAGTCCCTCCCAGGAGGAAATTCTGGAGCCACTGCTATACTACTAAAGTGTGTCCCTGTGGGTAAGGTGTGTTACACATACCAACTCATTTCATCTTTACTGCAACCCAATCATCCTGGGGTAATTGTCCCTATTTTAAGAAAACAGAAGCTCAGAGAGTTTGAGCTGCCAACTAGTAAGTGCAGATCAAGTATGTAAATCCAGCTATTACAGACTTAAACCCATACCTTTTCTACTATGGCCCTGCCATCACCTTAACTCAAAAAATTGGGTGCTTGTCTTTGGAAGCAATTGTTGAAATAAATGTTCAGCTCTGTCACAACTTTCCCCTCAAACATAGTTACTAAAACAGGAATTATAAGAGAGTTGTAAATGGGAAATATGGTTATAGATATGCTTCACACCCAAGAACATCTGGCCTTTTCTCACCAGGCAATGGAAGTGACTTTGCAATAGATTATAGGTTAGCCATGGGAGAAGGACCACCTGTCAATCAAGAGAACCTCTCATTCCTTCAATAGAAGTATTTCTAAAACATTTTATACATTGTACTTGTGTTCATCTACTTTTTTAATGGACTTGGGCAATTTGACTTTTAAAGGAAACTCATCTGTCATTAAGTTCCATTTTACTGCTCCTTAAATAATTCTTAAATCTACCCCCTCATCATTATCCTCAATATCATGGCTTTATTCACATACACATTTCTCTAACTTTATTGCAGTGGCTTCCAAATCCGTCTCTCCGCCTCCAGTTTCCTCCCATCTAATCCACCCTTGGCATGGCTGACTCATTCTGATGCTTAAAAGCATGTTTTTATCCATTTAAAAAGTGTTATATTCATCCAACAAATATTTACTGAGGATATTCTGTGGCAGATGTTATTCCAGGCACTGGGATACGGCAATGAACCAAAGGAACAAAAATGCCTACCCTCAGGGAGCTTATAGTCTGTACAGTTCATGATTGCCATTATTATAAATCTTTCTCTTCTATGTTTTGTTACAAATCTTGACAGATAAGAATAATGATGATGACATTGATAAGGGTTTTCATTTTATTGAACATTTACTGTGTCAGCCATTATGTTAAGCTGTTTACATACAAATTGTGTTGTAACAACCCATGTCAAAGTTATGATGCTGATTTTGTGAATGAGGACATTGAGACTCAGAAAGTTAAAGTCAGTCCAAAGTCAGAGATTAAAAACAAAAATTGTTGTTGGTGGTAAGATTTGAATCTGGCACTTTCTTTCTTCAAGGTCTTGGCCACTACACTACACATCTTCTTTTAGATGTTCAAAAGGTTGTACAGGAGGAAAAGCTTTAACTTCTCAAATGTAGTAACTGGAGGCCTGTGAATTAAACTGACAAAAGACAGATTAGCAAGAGGAAAAAACACAGTTTATTTGCATGTGAAATGCACATTTGTGTGGGAGTACTCAGTGATGAATAACTCAAAGGGGTGGTTAGAATTGGGGGCTTATATACCATTTTAACAAAGGGTGATAAATTATGGAGGAGTGACTAGACAAGGAAAAGGGAGTTTGGGCTTCTGGGGGTATGGGTAAGTTGTGGGAAGGTAACTAGGAAATGTATGGGGGAAACTACTGGTAGATAAGGGTTGTTTGTGCAGACTCATCTCAGCACTATCTCCATGATAACATTCCTGGTATGGAAGAGGGGGCACCTTTGGAAATGGAAATTTCCTTTATAAATGGAAATTTCATTTACAAAAGGGCAATTTATGCCATGTTTTTAGGCAGACTGGGGGAGGGAAGAGAACTCTTCCTGTGTCTATTGTTTCTTAATTGCCTTCAGCTCAAAATAATTCTTATGCCAAAGTGGCATATTTGGGGTAGCATATTCTGATCCTCTTCAGGATTTGTGAATAACTAAACTCTATTTAAACTCTTTGTAATGCAAATAACCACTGCAATAATCTGTTTATAAAATGACAATTTTGTATATTCAGTTTACCTAAAGCAGTGATTTGCTCTTCAGAGGACATTTGGCAACATCTGGGGTCCTTTTGGATAGTCATGACTGAGAGCGGGGGTACTACTGGCATCTAGTGAGTTGAGGCCAGGAGAACAGACCTCTACAACACAGAGAATAACCTGGCACAGAATATCAAAACTGCTGAAGTTGAGAAACCCTGACATATAATGAGGTAGTTGTAAACACTTAACAAAATTTGGCCTCTTATTTTTTCTTTCTAATGTTTTAAAGTCTCTGACTAAATGTAAATAAATAAAGAATAAAGATATGTATTGAAATAAACGTTGTTTACATTTTAAAGGCTTCCTCCCCTGCCACCTTTCAGTTTAAATTTAGTAATAGGTTTTCAGGGGAAATTGCATATCAGTTAAATACTTTTTAAATACATATATTTCCTAGTTTTAAGTACCACTCTACTCAGTTGTTTATGGAAACATTAACTTAAAATTCTAATCCAATGCTTTTATATAATTTAAAAATATAATTCATGCTCTGTTCTTCATATATAAAAATGATGCCAAAGGCCACTGATAGTAAATGTTCTTTAAACTGATTTACTGGCAGTAGTGATGGGTCTGCACTCAGTCATCAGTTCTTACAAGTCATCATCCTAGGAGCCATTTGGAAAGTAGTCTGCTGGGTACAGATATCTGGTATATGACTACAGAACACTTGTTCTTTGTGGGAAACTAAGTGATCTGTGTTTGATTCAAATCTGTGCTATTGGTCTTGACAACATTATGTTTTCTTATTAAGTTCCAAGAACTTTCCTGGCCTTCACAGTTTCCCGGCCTTCATGGTTTGAAAGTCAAAATATAAATTCATATAACAAAATGGAAGTCATATTCCTTTAATCATTTTTCTTTTCCCTAAAAAATAGTCCTTAAATGTTCTTCGGCTTGGGAGTAGCACTTTAAGAGGTGAACAGTTACAGCATTCCTGATCCCTATTCTTTCCCCCTTGAAACATCAGAGGCCTAGAATTTATTTGTTCTTGAAGTTGTCTGTTTCTTGACAGACATTAAAATTAATAGTTTTTGAACACTCCTTCATAAAAGAATGTACAACTTCTCAGTTCAGCATAAATTTCTGTATGTAGACCAGAGCACAGGAGTTGCTTTACCCCAAGTGTTCCATCATGCTGTGAGAGATTAAGCATACTCACCGTTCGGTTTCCATCAATGTTTTGATTAGACATACAACGTTTCTCCTAATGAATTTCTGGGTTTCATCTGAATTATCTTTAAAAAAAAATTTAAGGAGATTTTTGTATATAAACACGGGAGACAAAGTATCACAATCTTTCTGATTTTCTTTTTTTAATATGCTCATTATTCTTATTCAGTAGTCCTCATCATGAAAACGACACAAGATAATTTTGGCCAAATGACCATTATGACCATTGGGTCACTGCACCGTTTCACCTTAAGACAAGGATGGTGCAATCTTGGTCATCTATACCAGGGGAACACAGAGAACATTCAGCGTTAAATATGACACCTGTAATTAGGAAGACCTATGGTTATGCCATAGCAATTTTAAGGATGAGGTAATTTTGGGAGTGATGAAAAGCAGCAATTGTTTCCAACGCAGTTTATTTATGCTGCGGTACAAACTTTGACAACCAGTATGCTCTGTAAAAGAAATGCCTGCTATCTGTTGTCCTAATGGGTTAATGTGGCTTGTTATTAAGGGTCTAAAATTTGAAAGTGTCCAAAGTTTTCTTACACCTCTTATTCTAGCTGCACAGGCCCTTTCATCGCTTCCCTGGGATCCAAGCGGCTTGGAACAAATGAATAAAGTCTGTGAACAGCCAGAGACCTAAGGAATCATGTTTCACTAAGAAAAAACCAGAAGGGCTGCGATTAGATTAGGCAAGGTGGGGAAAGGGATATTGGCAGGTAGGTGGCCGGAAAGTTACAACTCGGGTTGTTTTTTAACTGGCGTCCTACAAATGGCCGGCGTGTAGGTGTCTCACTCGCTGACTTGTAAATGAACTTCAGGTTCTCTTTACTTGGGGAGACTTCTGAATCTGAGAACGTGGCGGCGGTTCAACGACCCCGTCCTCGGGCTCCCCAGGGGACATCTTCCGGAGAGTCCGACTGTCTGGGGCGAAGGCGCACGGAAAGCAGGGAGTGAGGGGGCGAGGAACGCGGGCCCCGAAAGCCAACCTAACCCGGCCTCGCTCCCCTCCGGTGGAAACTTCCCCGGCTGCAAGCAGGGCGGGAGAGGGCGGCGGGGCGGCGGTTCCCCTCGCGGAGACAGAGAACTGCGCGCGCGAGGCGCGAGGCGCGGGGCGCGGGGCGCGCGGCGAGCGCGGCGGCCGCCGCCTCCTCCCCTCCCCGCCTCCGGTGGCGCTGCCTCCTCCCTCCGCCCGGCTCGGCCTCCCTTGCTCCCTCCCCTCGTGGCTGGCTCCAGCGGCGGCGTCGGCGGCGGCGGGCGGGGAGGGCGTGCGCCGGTCGAGAGGTGTCGGCGGCGAGGGGAGGGAAGGGAAGTTTCAAGTGGAAGGTCGTCCGCCGGCCGGCGCGTCTTCTCGCTCTCCTCCGGCAGCATCATGGCGGAGCCGAGCGGCTCGCCCGTGCACGTCCAGCAGCCCCAGCAGGCGGCCCCGGTGACACCGGCGGCGGCGGCCCCGGCGGCCGCGACAGCAGCGCCGGCTCCGGTGGCACCCGGGGCCCCAGCCCCGGCGGCGCAGGCGGTCGGCTGGCCCATCTGCAGGGACGCGTACGAGCTGCAGGAGGTTATCGGTCAGTGCTGCGGGCGCGGCGGGGCTGGCTCAGCCTGGGCGCTGAGGCCGGGCGGGAGGCGCGACCTGGGCGGGAGGGGACGCGGGATGCTGGGCTTGCTTCCATGCACGCCCGGGAGGCAGAGCGGTCGGCTTCTGGGCCTACCGGCTTCAACAGCTTTTTTTTTTTTTTAATTTATTTGTTCGTTCCGTGAGCGCTGGTGCTGCAGGAGGCGGCGCGGCGGATGTGACTCGCACTGCAGACGAGCCGCATGCTGCAAACTTTTATCTCCCCGATCGCTGGGGCGGCGGAACTGGGGACCCGGCAATGCCGCCGCATTTTCTTCCTCCCGCGCGCCGGGCCCGCAGCCTGTGGTCGGTGGCCACGCGAGCAGGCAGCCGCGGCCGGGGTGGGGTTGCGGGGGCGCCGCCCTCGGCTTCCAGCGCCCCCGCGCCGCGCCTTGGGGGCCGCGTCCTGGGGGACCCAGCGGGCGCAGCCGCGCTTCTGCTCTCCAAGCTCCGCGCCTCGGTCTCCCGTCAGTAGCCTCTCGGCGTGGGTAACCGGGCTACGTAGGAGTTGCGGAGGCCCAGGTTCTTTCCCGAGGCCGGGGAGGATGCTGGCCTCCCTCCCTGACAGCCGCTGCTCCTCGCCCGCCTCACAGCCCGGCTCTCCGCGCCGCCCGGCGTTCCCGGGTACCCGCCTCTCGGTAGCTGGGCGCGCCGCCTACTGCCCAGCTCGGTCGCCCGTGGAAAGCAGGCACCCTGGCCTTCTGCCCTGCGCCGGGCCGATGCTTCCCTCTGGTCCAAGGCCGAGCTGCAAGAATGAAAGCCGAGGCTGTCGGTGATCTGCTCTCTGCCTTTCGGTGCCTTTCTAGTCGGCCCACAAATACCACCTTATCTTACATTTTAAAAACTTGGCAAAGTCGAATGGCAAGAAGCCGGCATTACCTTTCCCTGGGCCAAGCACGTGAAGGACCAGGAGAGTTGTGTTGGCCCTTATTGGATCATCTCGTCTGAGAGGCTTGTTAAACCCAGTTAGGGAACCTACCAGGTAAAGTGGGCCCTCAGCTTCTAACCTTACTGGCGCTGGGATGGGATGCTGCCTTCCCATATCTTTATACTTAAGTACGGTGATGAAAAAGGAATTCAGGATATTCCTCTTAAACTTTTTTTTTCTTTTCATTCAAAAGAATGCTCCACTTCTCCCTTAAAAAAAATTAAAACAGATACTAAGAATTTCATTAGGTGTTTAAACGAGCCTTTATCATCTGCTACTGTGTGAATGAAACAGCATAGACTGAAATAAATACTGAAGGGCAGAACCCTAACCCTAACCTAGGCTATAAAAGCTCCAAAATAAGCATCTGTACATAAAATTCTTTGAAAACCAAGAACTTTCATAACTTGGCCAAAGACTCTAATAAAAGGATGATTCTTCCTGTCACTGCGTGGATTAAATATTTTCAAGGGCTTCTCAAAGCCTAGAGTATTTAGTGAAAACTCCTTTAACCTGGTAGCTAAGCCCCTTCATCTTCCCAGTTTTAAGGCCTGCTCTCAACTGGCTTGACCCCTCTCATATTCTGATTGCATTGATTGTATCCTGAATAGTAAGCTGTCTTAGGACCCGTCTGGCCTTCCATTCCTTGTTGCCTTTCACAGGCTCTTCTCTAAGTGCCCATGTTTGTAGTGAATCTCACTCAGCTTTCAAGGCCAGTTTGAATGTTCTTGAGAAACCTTCTCCTTCTCCCAAGGCAAAGTATGGTGGCTTCTTCTGCCCCTCTTTTTATATCTCACAGCATGTAACTTCATAATTTTTATGTGGTCAACAAAATCTAAAGGCCTACTATGTCCCGAGCATCGTGCTAGGTGCTAGCAGTATAGAAATTAAGAAAAATTGTCCCTGCCTTAAAGGACTTCCCAAGTAAACGACTCTGTAAGATGTGATGAGTGAGCACTGGTAGAGCACAAAGGAGGGATTGACTGCTAGGAGAAATAAGGAAACAGGGTATTCCACAGAAGACATCTGAGCTGAATTTTGAAGTCTGAGTAAGTTTGTAAGGTGCCTGATTATTTCCATTGCTGCCTTTCCTAGCTAGGAGTTCCTAGCTGTGAACTCTTCCAGGGTCTTATTTATCCCTCTGTCTCTAGCACATAGATGATGCATACAAGTTGAATGATGGTATCAGCCACATAGTTTCCATAGGGTGAGGACCAGCACTTACTTATAATCAATTTATATGCTTATTTTGTTAATTATTAGGGTCAATATGCAAGCTTTGCTTTTTTTTTTCAAGCTTTGCTTTTTGAAAACAATGTTCTGAGCTGATCAGTTTTGTCAACTAAAATGAATAAAATCTTAGTTTAATTAAGATGAGGGGATTGATTGCAGGGCTTCTTTCTGCTTGCAGTAGTAGCATTGTTAATTATGGTTGGTCAATTTAATTAAAAAGAAATTTACCTGAGGAATTTTCAAGCAGAAACACCTGCTTATTACTTCTACATTGATTTTTGCACATTCACACTGTGGAAAGGGCTTTTCTACATTTAAAATTTATCTCGTAATTTTCCAACTGAAAGAGATGGCCTGTGGGGGGCCCCTGTTGAAGTCAAGTTGCTGGAATAGGGCTTTCCAGGGTCTTCATGTTTATAGGGAATTACAAACCCATTTCCATTTAGCGTTTAATGCTTGTTAAGTAATGAAGAGTGAACTTGCAATTAAGCACCTCTGCTTAAACATTACACGCAGAAGTTAGTAGTTCAAACATTGGACCAGTTTCGACATGAGTGCGGGTGTACAGCCTTGGCCTCTCCCGGCCACAAGGCAGGTGTCATATGATAGGGCTGCAGCAGTGTGAACCGTGACCAGCAGGAGGCTCAGAGGTGCCTGAGCAGAAGGCCAAGAGAGGCAAGGTGTTTTAGCTTTGCAGCGTGGCACCGAGCACTTTTTCTTCTTCGTTTCCTTCTGGCAGAGATTGGGGGTCTCAAGATTAGAGGAGAAGAGGCTTACTAAAGTCCAAACAAAGCAGGTTCAGTTGTTTGACTTCTGTTTTAGAAAAGCACAGGATTTTGCAAGTCTAAAAATAAAGTTTTCTCTTTGTTATATTGTTGTTCTTGTGTGGTGAAAGATCAGTGGAGAGTTTGTAATGGTAATCTGGTTCAAAAGTTTGTGTGCGACCTGGAAATGGGGAGCTTTATACTTAGGGGTTAACCATGTTACGAAATGATTAAATTCCTTCTTTTAGCCATCAATATTAGTAGATTTCAAATATTTCTGTCTCCTATAGAAATAACTGCTCATGGGAGGTGTCCTAGCTTGTTTAATACTCTTCAGCCTCATCAATCTTCGTTCCTCAACCCCCGCCATCTCTCAGATTCGCTCTTTAGAAGTACATGGGGCACCCAAAGATATGCTAGTTGAAAAATTAGTTTATTTGTTGGTGGTATTAATATTATCACTTTGATTTGCTAAACAAAGAACAAAAAGTGAATCATGTAAATGTTGACTTGGGCTTCCTTAATCGATTGAACAGCCTCAAGGAACTTTCCTGTCAAAGAGTTATATTCAACGCAGTATCAGTTTCCTTATTAGAATCGGATAGTTCTAGCAGGGTCTGTTATCTATGTTGGTTTTCCTCTGAGAAACACTAAATAGACCCATGCCTCAGAGCATGTTTGATTTTCTTAGATATTTTTTTGCAGGATGAGTCTTTCTGTAGTTTTGCACCTTATTTCTCAGCGTTGCTTTACTTTTATCCTGGGCAGTCATTTAGAGTGATCCAAAAGTACCACCTGCTGCATTTCTGGTTCTAGTCAACAAAAAGAATTTGGTTCCTAGACTCCTACCTGTAGTTTGACAGATGGGTTCTCAAGTACTCTGTTGATTTCTCTCCCGGGAGACCATTCCGGTGCATCTTCCCCAGGCACAAGTAATGGGCAACTCTCCAGGTCTTCAAGGAGCAGCAGCCCAGAGCTCTGCTCTGTGCTCTCAGAGGTTCTGTGGAGCTCTGTGGTTTAGGGATTAGAACTGGTTTTATAGATGTTCTAGAGGGACCTTGAGGACAGTGGAACTATATACTGCGTCACACTCTTTTGCACAGGACCTCAGAGGCCTGGAGCACTGAGTGTGTATTTTAATCTCCCAGACCTTTAAACCGGGCTGCTTTGCTGTTGCTGTCAGTTCTTAACTTGCCTTTTATTTATTTATTTGGCTGCGCTGGGTCTTAGTTGCAGCACGCGGGATCTTTAGTCGGGGCATGCGGGCTCCTTAGTTGTGGCATGTGGGCTCTTAGTTGGGGCATGCATGCGGGATCTAGTTCCCTGACCAGGGATAGAGCCTGGGCCCCCTGCATTGGGAGCGTTGAGTATTGACCACTGGACCACCAGGGAAGCCCCACGTTGGCTTTTTTTTTTTTTTTAGAAGAAAACAGAGAGTCCTGAGATGCTTAGCTTCACGCAGGTGTTTTGATTTTCATATCGTTTCACTTTTTTTTTTTGGTAAAGAGAAAAATGTATATAGAACTGCTCTTTTCGTTTTTTTTCATTATTGTGGTAAAATATACAAATATAGGTAACATAAGACTTACCATTTTAACCATTTTCTAAGTGTACAGTTCGGTGGTGTTATGAATTCAATAGAAATGCTTTTAAATGTGCTGTTCAGACTAGCATGTGGGAAAAATCTCTGGGTTAAGAGAAACTCATGTTAGAATTTCTGTAATACTTTATGCATTTGCTTTGTGACAGATAAAATTATAAATTTCCCCCTGTCTCTTATAAGTCTGTTGTATCCCCCATTTTTGATGGTGTTGGAGAGTAAATTAAAACGTGGCGGGCTCTGGAGTCAGATGGCCTGGCAGTGGCAGTCGCAGGCCTCGCGACCTTGAGCCAGTTATTTGGAGGTGTCTGCACTCGGTTTCCTCATTTTCGACCTGGAGATGATAACGATAGGGCTGCAGAGAAAGGGAGACTCTGGAGCACTTAGAACAGCGCTTGGCACAGGGCGAGCTCTCCGGGAGTCTGAGCCTGCGCTGCTGTGCGCTGCGCCGGCTGATCAGGCCCGAGTTACCGGCAGAGAATACTGCCCTGACTCTTGCCAGACTGTGGAGCGTCCTGTAGAGTTTCCCTGCTCAGTTTGCATCAGGGAGTTTGCAGGAGGGGGAGTGGGCCCGCGAGCCCCCGCCTTCCAGTGGGCGGCGCCTTCCCGTGGGCTGTTGGCGGGGCAGCCTGAGGCCCCTGCGGGGAGGTAGCTGGAGAGACCTGTGGAACAGGACAGCTCGGGGCCTCGGGTGCCAGATGGCCCTCTGACAAGTGGTGAGAGCATCCTGCGGGAAGGTTGCCGGAGGTACGGCCCGTCGCGAAAGGGCTCTGTGAGCAACCTGCTCCGACTGCACTTTTCTCCCACCTCTGCATCCGCCCTGCGGAGGCTGCCGTGCTGGCAGGAAATGCTGCTGACTAAAAGAAATGGTCACTGTGTGCCCCAGCGGGTCAGGGGACGGGGCATTTGTCTGCAGATCAGGTCATCACTGTTGCTCTCCTGTCTCCTTCCTTGCCTCTCTGCTCTTAGCTCTACTTATAAATATTCTCGTGTCCCTCTAATCGTTCACAGCAAAAGAGAACAAAACACCGACACTCTCACTACTCCTTCTTCCTCTAGCTCCTGCCTTATCTCTTTGCTTGCCTTCCCAGTGGAGAACCTCCCATCCACTTCTCAGCTCACTGCAATCTGGCGTCTGCCCTCTTGCTAAGAAGCCAAAATCGGAATGTCCACAGTCACCGTGACCTTCTGTGGCTGCAGCCAGTGGACACTGCAGGCTTTCCCTCTCTTCCTCTCTCTGCAGGAGTCGGCACCATCTGCCATTTCTCCTGCTCCTTCCCCGCGTATCTCTGCTCCAGGATCCACTTCTCTATGGGTCTGAGGCTTCAACCACTGCCTAAAATGCCCAGGGCCTCTCTGGTCTTTGGACTGGTATGAGGGCTACCTTTTAAACATCTTTGTTTAGATACTTCACAGAACTTCATACTCACAGTGAAACTCACTGCCTCGCCACCTTTGCTTCATCCTAATCCTGCTCCTTCAACGTTCTCCATCTTACACAAGACCCTCGAGTGTGAAGCAGAAACGTGCTGCTCATCCTGCACTTGCCCGTCTTCCTCTCTCTCCCACATCTGATTGGTCCTCAGTCCTAAATACTCTGCGTGCTGGATCCCTTCTTTGATCTGTCTCTCACTTCCTCTTGGCCATTGCCAGTTCAGTTCGGGCTCTTATCAGTTCTTAACTTGGATGACTGTAATGACTTCCTGACCGGGTTCCTTGTCTGCAGCCTTGCTTCCAGCTCTAGTGTGCATTGCTACCAAAGTGATACTGCTGTACCCACATTTTTATCAGTTAACCCCAGGCTTAAACACTTTTAGTGGCTCTTCCATCATCCTTAAGACGAACTCTCAGCAGGTGTTTAAGGCCTTCGGGAATTGTCTCTCGCCTCCCATTCAGTGTGCACCCCCGCTGCCCCACACCCTTTGTCATTTCTATTCTCAGGACAGGCTCGCAGCCAGTGGGAACCTTTTTGCAGTTGCTGAAATGCTTCATGCTTTCTCAGCCCCTGCTAGGCAAGTTTTCCCTCTGCTTGGAACACCCTTCCACACCCCATCCGTTCCATTTTCATGTATTTAACAGAGAGCTCTGTCTCTCCTTTTAAGCGTTACCTTTATTGAAGTATAATATGCACAAGGAAGAGTATACATGTCATAAATGTATAGCTTGATGCATGTTCATAAACGGAACCCACCCTGATCTGGTCTCCCTTTTAAGACCCGGAATAAATGATTTCACAGAAATGGTCTCTGCCCCTGAACCGCCTTCCCCTCTGCTCCTCTCTTGTCTCTTTCACCCCTGGTGGTCCTCATACCCTGTGCAGATGGTTTGCCTCCTTGCCCATCCCGGCACTCCTCCTCGAGGATAGGCCTTTGGCCTCCATAGCCCACACCTCCTATTCAAGATTCGATAAGTGTTTTCTGGATGAAGGTCTGAATTTTAGGGATAAATGCCCTCCCACCCCCTGTGGAAGAGGAACATTGCCTCGCTTCTGAATATTTGCCTCCTTGGATCCCGAAGATTTAATCTTGCCTGTGGTTAATGATGATGCTTATTCGGTTGCGTTTGGGCCAATCAGCTTAAAGGGCTCTGTAGAAATTAGCTCATTAATCCTCCCAGATCAAGAGTAAGCACTTTGAGTACTTGCACCTGCCTGTGCTGTGCAGGCAGGCAGGCAGCCAGCCAGAGGCCTGGCTTTCCTGAGGTCATTGTTCTGCGAGGTGGCCTCTGCAGATTAAAGGACCCGGAGCTCCCTGCCACAGTCTCTGCGTCCTTTTACTCCGGCATTGCAGAGCAGGGTGGGGGAAGTCCTAGCACGCCTCTCCTCTTCTTCAGAGCTTTCCTTGCTTGAGTGTACCCATGAGCTCTCTCTTGCTGTCTGTGTAGTTATATATAACCCAACCTTGAAGATCTGTGGGCCTTCTTGCTGTGTAGAAATCAGGACTGTTGAAGAAGATCAGGGATACAGGTGAAGCACAGCAGCAGAATATCATCAGACGGGTGGTTTTCAGAGGTTGATACGATGGCAGGAATTGTATTTTTATAAGTGACAGGGGACTGGGGGTGGGTGATAGGATTGGTGTGGTACATGCTAAGACCATAGAACTGGATCTTTTAAAGTCAAAACCAGTCTAATAGGTGTTGTAATTCCTCTGTGGTGTATTTTTGGGAAAGGTTTTTTTTCCCCGTTAAAAAAAAAATTCTCCACGTAATCAAGTGAGGTTTTACATTTTCCTCCAGGACAGTTTTGCTTAAATTATCCCCAAACAACTCCAAGATGGCTGAAGTGATTCAAGTAGTTCAGGTGTTTTTTTTCCCCAAATCCGCTGTTCATCGGTCAAGTTTTTGCTGCTAAAGAAGAATTCAGTATATGAATTAGAAAGGCATTTTAGATTTGGCTTAACTGGAAAGCAGAGGAGAAATAGCAGTCCTGTAGAGAATGGATTGGCAGCGCTTTAGTTCAGAATTGATTTAGATAAACACTTTGGGAATCTGATGTGAGTAAATGCTGATGTATTTCAAGTTTCTTCCCATTTGCCAAACAAATATTTGGGAATAAACTCTCACTTAAAGCTTTAAAAAACTTCTTGGACATTGAGGAATTAGATGAATTGACCTTTTAAACTAATGGCATATTTTGATGTATGGGAAAACATCATTTTAAGATAAACTTAAAACTTCATTTAAAAATAGTTTTATTTTCAAACTTCTTCCTAGTAAGTGGCATGTAGTATAACTCAGAGGCCTAGTCCTGGGTGTTCATTCACTTCTTCGCTCAGTTGAAAATACACATTCTTGTGACATTTATGGGGTTCAGGTTTCCAACGTTTAGTCACTGATGTACCAGAAGAACTAGTATGGTAAGTAGAGATGGATGACTTTCTATCATGTGAATGATAGATCTTCATTGGGGGAGTGTTTTAGAAGCCAGTGACCTGTGACAATTCTGAAACTTCTCACAATCACTCTATTGATGGTTGAGGTCTTAGAAGAATTTGTGATCTTGTTTTGAACGGTAGCATCAGTTTGTACCGGGGCTTGTAATAAGGGGCATCCCTACTGGTTTCTTTCCTGCTCTGTTTTGTTTGGGGATTGAAAAGGATTCATTTTATGGATTGGTTCCTATTGGCGTGTCTTGTGTTGTTGACATTTTACTTTGAATTATTTGGTCTGTCCTTCCTTCTTCCCTCCCTCACTTCATCCTTTCCTCCCTTCCTTTCCTTTCTTCCTTCCTTTGAAATTGGCAATGTCACCAGCCCCTTTCTTAATTATGAGATGACTCAAGAAAGCAGGGGAAGAGAGTGCCCAGGGGTAGGAATGATAGGTCAGTGCTGGCGTTTTAAGGTCAGCTCCTAAGTGAGGAATAGCATAGGAACATAGGGGGATAATGAAATTTAATTTTGGAGGAAACTGAAGAGAAAGTCCATTCCTGTTCCTTTGTTTCTACAACTGAAGATTCTAACAACCTAACTTAATTTGCCTGTGGTCCAGAAGTCCTTAGAATCTCAGGCCAATGCTTCCTACCCGCTTCGGTGTTTCTTTTTTTCCTTATATTTTGGCTGCGTTCGGTCTTCGTTGCTGCGCGGCTTTCTCTAGCTGCAGTGACCAGGGGCTATTCTTTGTTGCGGTACGCCGGCTTCTCCATGCGGTGCTCGGGCCTCTCATTGCCGTGGCTTGTCTTTGTTGTGGAACGTGGGCTCTAGGTGTGCGGGCTCAGTAGTTGTGGCTCGCGGGCTCTAGACCGCAGGCTCAGTAGTTGTGGTGCTTGGGCTTGGTTGCTCCCCGGCATGTGGGATCTTCCCGGACCAGGGCTCGCACCTGTGTCCCCTGCATTGGCAGGTGGATTCTTAACCGCTGCGCCACCAGGGAAGTTCCCAGTTCAGTGTTTTCTTCTACTTACATCATGTTGATTCCTCATTGGTGGGAAGGAGGAAGTTAGAAATGTTATCGACTCAGTGAATTTTATAACTACCATTTTAATGAAGTAAATATATATCTTATCTGGGCACATATTTACCATATAGATATTATAGTAAAAGTCTTTCTTTAGAGGGGTTGAAATGATCTTTATATATCTTTCTTCATTAGAGCATGTTTATTTAACACATAAACCAGGTGATATATAAACATAAAATAGTTTCATTTCAACTATCATCTTTTGCCTGGCTGTTAGAATAGACTATAAATATATATTTTTAAAATTAATTAACTTATTTATTTTTGGCTGCGTTGGGTCCTTGTTGCTGCGTGGGCTTTTCTCTAGTTGCGGTGAGCGGGGGCTACTCTTCGTTGCGGTGCGTGGGCTTCTCATTGCGGTGGCTTCTCTTGTTGTGGAGCACGGGCTCTAGGTGCGCAGGTTCAGTAGTTGTGGCTCGCGGGCTCTAGAGCGCAGGCTCAGTAGTTGTGGCGCACGGGCTTAGTTGCTCCGCGGCATGTGGGATCTTCCCGGACCAGGACTCGAACCCGTGTCCCCTGCATTGGCAGGCGGATTCTTAACCACTGTGCCACCAGGGAAGCCCTAGACTATATTTTTAGTCCTTAGTTAGAACCTGTCAGTGAGGTGGAAGTGTGTGTGTGTGTGTGTGTGTGTGTGTGTGTGTGTGAGAGAGAGAGAGAGAGAGAGAGAGAGAGAGAGAGATGGCAAATAAAAGGTTGAGGAGCAGGAAATAGATGTACTTCAGGGCTGATCATTAGCTGGAGCAGAGCTTCTGCACTAGAGCCAGGTCCCTGCTGCCAGGCTGATAACTGTATAGCAGTCAGAGCAGCAGCGGCATTCCTAGCAGTGTCTAGTTCTGAGCTGTCCGGAATGGTAGCCACTAGCCACATGTGGCTATTTCAGTTTGAATTAATTAAAATTAAATAAACTTTGGGGTAGAAAGGAATGAAGAGGCAGAGCACAGAGGATGTTTAGGGCAGTGAAACTGCTCTGTGTGATACCATAATGATGGATACGTGTCATACATTTGTCCAAACCCACAGAATGTACGACACAGAGGGTGAGCCCTAACGTAAACTGTGGGCTTTGAATGCCGAGGATGTGTCAGTGTAAGTTCATCAGTTGTAGCAAATGTACCACTCTTTTGGGGGATGTTGGTAATGCTGGAGGCTGTGCATGTGTGGGAGCAGGGGGTCCATGGAAGTCTCTGCCTTCCTCTCAATTTTGCTGTGACCCTAAAACTGCTTTAAAACAATGAAGTCTTTCAAGATGAAATAACATACAGTTCCTCAGTGACACGAGCCACATTTTCAAGTGCAGCCAACTGTGACTAGTGCACCTGAGGGACTGCATTTTATTTATTTAATTTTAGGTCTATAACCTGCACTGTCCAGTAAAGTACCTTACTGGATAGTACGGATACAGATGATTTCCATCACCACAAAAAGTCTTACTGGAGAGTGCTGGATGGTCATTTCTCAGAAATGTTCAGAAACTGACTAAATATTATTATGATGGCTGTAAATATCCCGAGGCTACCGCCTGATAACATGCTAAGGCATTGCCACTGACTTAGAAGTACAAAAGGAGACAAACAATGCTAACCTGATTTAAAAAAAAAATTGTTTTCACTCTGTGCTCTATTAGAAAGCTAATTGATTCATATTTATTCTTTTCTGTGCATGGTGAAACAGATACCCCTGTTGACGTAGGAAGAGAGTTTTGAAGTATGAGTTTTTATCTTACTCACTTAACTCATTCTAGGATATTCTTGTGATTACTGTAAACACGGAATCCTCCCGAATGAGATCCAGTATTTTCAGAAGTATCAAAATGTTACATTTCCTTGAGAAATCACTTCAGAGTCTTGGGGCTGGATGTGGTAGACAGAATCACTTCAGTTTATCTTCTTCTATGTAATGAAGTAAGAAAGAACTGACAACATAGTTTTTTTGGTGAAATTACAAAGACATTGTGAAATTAACTCCACTTAGAAAAAAAATGATACCTGTGTCAGTTTTAGTCACTTAAATGGTGAGTTTGAATCATGGTCCCTTCTTTTCCCTTGATTTTAAAACATTTCGGTAATTGAGTAATTAAAGGATTTAATAGTTTAGTCTAAGTTATATAACACAAAGCAAATAAAACGTTCAGTATTGAAGTCAGTACCTTAACAGAAATTCAAACTCAGTCATCACTGTTTGGTTAGGACACCTTTTTTGTTAGGAGAGGGAATTAATGACATAGGGGTGGGTGAAAACAAATATCTGTGTAGGGAGATTAACTGGGTTTAATTTTGGGCAATTCAGAAACAGTTTGTACTTTCTTACGTTTAGTGTCCCTAGGGTGACTTGGGCCATCACAGAGAATGCTTTACTATGTAATCCTTTTTTATTTTTCCTCATAGATGCCCTGTCAAGTTTCTGGAGTCCTAAATCCAGTGCCTGACCTTCAACAAGGGCCGTTGCGGAAACATTTTTAATATGGCAGTTGGGTGGCTGAAATAGTACTAGGGGAAGTGTCTCTGTGTATTTTCAAATTAATGATCATTAGGACAAATTTAAGAATAGTGATATTTTTGGCATAAGTCTAGATCAGGACTAGATCAGGACTAGATATCTTTACTAAAATAAATTCTCATTGGTTGTTTAAAAAGTGACAGTCTCAGGCTTCCCTGGTGGCGCAGTGGTTGAGAGTCCACCTGCCGATGCAGGGGACATGTGTTCGTGGCCTGGTCTGGGAGGATTCCACGTGCCGCGGAGCAACTAAGCCCGTGAGCCATGGCTGCTGAGCCTGCGCGTCTGGAGCCTGTGCTCCACAACGGGAGAGACCACAACAGTGAGAGGCCCGCATACCGCAAAAAAACAAAAAAAAAAAAGTGACAGTCTCTAGGGTGAAGAGATAATGAGCCTCTTAGTTCATCTATAGCCATCTTCCTGATTGTTTCCATAGAAGCAGCAAGACTGTTTAAAGGCTATAATTTCATGTCCTACTCTTCAGAGCCCATTAAAAAGAGGCAACATAGGCGGCTTTGTAGCTTATATATTTGCTTAAATAGTCTTAAAGACAAAGAGGGTAACTGCTGTGCGGTCACTGGGATAGGTAAACATTGCAGTCAGGCACTTGTTTGGCTTTTGCTTATAGGTTATGGTCCATTTAGCCTCCTGTATTAAGAGTGACATTTTTGGGAGTTCCATGGTGGCCTAGTGGTTAAGGATTCCAGGCTTTCACTGCCGTGGCCTGGGTTCAATCTCTGGTTGGGGAAGATCCCACAAGCTGTGTGGCATGGCCAAAAAAGAAGAGTGACATTGTTCTCAGCTATATGTAGTTGTTTAAAAATGAAATATTCTCTTGGAGCTCCTTGGAAGAAAGGGAGTGACAAAAATGTGAAAAGGTGGTACTTATGGGGTCTGACCAACTTTAAAATTAATCATATCAGGACTGATATGCACAAGAAGTATTGTTTCCTTCAAGGGGACATAGTGGGAGAGGATCCACTTATACTTTATAGCGACATTTTATTTTAAATTAAAAAATTACCCATTTCTATCAGCCCTCTTATGAAGAAACGAGACTGATTTTCTAATGTGACATTAATTTGCTCTTAAGGTATTGCCCAAGCTGTTTTTATCAGTTGTAGCTTGATCAGAATCGTTATTTAACCTTACAAAATGACTCTAGTCTGAACAGTGCTGTTAGTTGTTTAAAGTCCGTTTTGTTTACTGTTATTTTTAATAGATTCTGCATCACTGCTTCATAGAAGTAATGAGATTATCCGGGACTGTGGTTTGCAATTACAACGAGCAATTTGTCTAGAGGCAGGGATAGCAATAGCAAAAGCTGAGGGACTGTGAGGATGTGTAATAGAGGGGTTGGGTGTGAGATTCCAAAACCAGATCTGTGAAGCCAGAGACAAGATGGGATCATTGGAAGGCAAAGACTAGCATGAGGCAGCAAAAGCCCTCGGATCTGAGCAGGAGCGAATAAGATGGAAAGTAAGGACTCAGGGGCATCTCCACGTTTTGCAGGGGTTCAGCAAGGGGCCAAGGCAAGTAGGGACAATGTAACTTTTCCCAGAAAGTTTTAGTGGCAGCATCTTGCTGAGGTGGGCCCCTCTTTTGAAGCTTTGCCTTCAAGGGAGGGTGTCTCTGATGAACAGAAAGGCTCAGTTCTGATGGTCTCTGCGTCAGCTATGTATAGCTGTGTAACAAACCACCCCAAAACTTAATGGTTTAATATAATGACCTTTTTATTTGCTTACAGTTCCATGGGTTGGCAGTTTGGGCTTCACTGGGCTGTTCTGCTGGTCTTGCCTAGGGACAGTCTGTGACCAGCTAGGCTGGGGCTATCTATATTAAGATGGTCTCATCACGTATGTGGTGGTTGGTGCTGGCTGTTGGCTGGCCCTCTCTTTCCGTTGATTCCTCATTCTCAAGCAAGTGTGCCCGTACTTCGTCCCTTGGCTGTGTTCCAAGGTAGCTGGAGTGGAGCTGCAAGGACTCTTGAGGCCTGGGCTTGGTGGTGACAAAGCGCCACTGTGTCTCTTTCAGTTGGTCGGAGCACATCACAGGGTAGCTCAGGCTCAGGCGCGAGGGAGATTGATTTTCCTGCTTGCTGGGAGGAACGGTAAAATCGCATGGTAAAGGGACATGTGTACAGAGACGGGAGGAATTCTTATTACCATCTTTGCAGACTCTCTACCACACAGCTTTATGAGTACATGATGTTTGTCATTCATTTAACATTCGTTTCTAACTTGTGGTAGGGGAGCTAATTACCTGACTGCCTTACCCCTGATTGTTATAGTGTGGTTGATCACAGGTTTCATAAACTAATTTTTTGTGTGAACCATCCATCAGCATGATTTTGGCTAGAAAAGTGGCTTTAGAAATGTATAACTTTCTAAGAAATCTAAACATGTCTTTTCTAATGTAACATTTGAAGGGCAGAGGGGTGTGTGTTGTGTGTGTGTGTGTGTGTGTGTGTGTGTGTAATGCTGATCCTTTTTTAGCCTTGAGGTGTTCTATTCCAGACTGACCTTCTTAAAACTCAAGAGCACCACATTAAAAATATAGATTGTTTGCATGCGTATGTAATTATTTCTCCTGCCTCATAGAAGTCAGTGAAGTAGGTCTATCACAGTTCTAAAAACAACAGATTTTCTATGCATCACTCAGTTTAAAGGTAGATTGTTGCTTAGACAATTATGAAAGTTTCTTTATTTGAAGTCAATCCAGCAATATTGTACTGCCCGTTTTATAGTCAGTTTTCAAAAAAGAATTGCCGGCCTATTAGGATAAAAATATTAGAAACCCATTAATAGTTATTGACAGAAGTTGCCCATCATATACTAATGGCAGAAATCATAGAAGGACGGGAGTTGTGCAAGTATACCATTTTTTTTTTTTTTTTTTTGAGGTACGCAGGCCTCTCCCGCTGTGGAGCACAGGCTCCAGACGCACAGGCTCAGCGGCCATGGCTCACGGGCCCAGCCGCTCCGCGGCCTGTGGGATCTTCCCGGACCAGGGCACGAACCCACGTCCCCTGCATCGGCAGGCAGACTCTTAACCACTGCGCCACCAGGGAAGCCCCCAAGTATACCATTTTTTAAATTGCAATGTCTTTCTGGTAAACGCCCTTACAAAATATTATATGCTTTTAGATGTGGAAAGAGGGCTGGGTGTTATCTTTATACATATACAGATTTAAATGCTAAGTGGCTTGCTGTTTATTCCAAAGGGGAGACAGATCTGTACATGGATAAAATATGTGAAACCGGTTGGCTCACACTGCTTTCTCACATTAAGGAAGAAAGGCTGAGCAAAGGATGTTACCAAGACCTCTGAGTTATTAAAAAAAACTCCAATCTAATTTATTTTAAAGTTCCAAAATATCATTCAAGTAATAATAGATGGTCATTATAGAAAGTTTGGATAATACAGATGGATAAAAAGGGGGGAAAAATCACCCGTTACCACCTGGCCCAGGACTAGATGCTATTTGTGTGGCCTCTCCCGTTGCGGAGCACAGGCTCTGGATGCACAGGCCCAGCGGCCATGGATCACAGGACCAGCCGCTCCGCGGCATGTGGGATCTTCCCGGAACGGGGCATGAACCCATGTCCCCTCCATCGGCAGGCGGACTCTCAACCACTGCGCCACCAGGGAAGCCCTAGATGCTATTTGAATTTTGCTGGAAGAGTGTTAGTTTAAATGGGATAGGACAGCAGAAAAACATAAATTGATATTTTTGGAAATTAATACTTTTCAGCATTCCCAGTACTTTCACATTTAATTTGTTTAGAACAAGAAAAATAAACTAGTCTTAGATTAATACTTGCTTGGCAAAAGTGATTTGTTTTTTGAGAACTTGGTACATACTGAGAGTCAAGCATACTTTATGATTACTGGACAGAGAACTTATGTGTATTTTTCTCACACTCAAGTGTTCTTGGAATACATTTACAATCTAATCTTAATGTCTGTGTTACAGTTCATTTCTTAGAAGTATCTGTTACGCTTTGGCTTTTGTCCTCTATGTGTTATGGATCACCGTATTTGGTACTTGGCTAATGGGAAGTGAAAACATCTTAACAGAAAGTTCTGGGATAGCAGTAAATTAAGAGTGAGTAACTTTCCCGTTGTTTGTGGGTATGTTTGAGCACAGTAATGACTTTTAGATTTCTCATTGACCTTTCATATCAAACCTCGAGCTGGCAGCAAGAATTTTCTAGATTGGTAAGATATCTTTTTGTAGAACTGGCTTTTTGATTTCAGGGACATGTGGGAGAAAGGAATCTCTAGGAATTTAATTTGATCATCTGAATGTTGAGCTTTTCGGTCTTTTAAGGTTGAATTTCATAGCATTTTGAACAAAAGGATGAAATACGTGTTGGCACGACTAGTCTTTATTTTATTAAAAAAGTTTTAAATTACAAAGATATAATAAATACTTTTGTGTCAAATAGGTGAAAATAACAACCCTCAAATTTTCATTCCCCAGCGATACACACCAAATTGACCATACAGGGGTATCCTTCTAGATGTTTTTCTGTGTATAAATATACACATAGATTTTTTCTGAATGTAAATATTGTACATGAAATGTGGTAACTATGCATCATATTCTACCACTTAACAGATTTTACTTCTACAAGTAATATATATTACATGTATATTTTACTCCTGTGTACTTTTTATATGTATTTGTAGTAAAATATTATAAATATTCACAGCTTTCATTCTAAGTCATTTCTTATAGATCCACCTCATTTAAAAATATGCCAGTTTATTTCTATTCCGGGTCCATTTCTATTCTGTGGATGTACTTTATTTAACCAGCCCTCTAGTGATTAACTTATTGGTTGTCTCCAGGGTTCCATACTTCTGTGGGATGGATACCCAGAAGTGGGATTGCAGGGACTAGTGGTATTGCCATTTGTACTTTTGCTAGATACTGTGAAAAATCTCCTGCACTTGTTATGTTAATTAATTGCCCTCTTAGTTGCTCCCATTTCTGGTCTTAAAGATAGAAGAGTGTTAGATTGAGATGGCATCTTGCCTTATTCCGTACTTGACCCAGACCTACAATATCTAAGACTAGGAGGAGAAAATGGTGGTGGGTTGGAAAGAGATAAATAATCACCCAAGTTTAAGAAATCAAAGTTGCATCACTTTATGAACTAAAACAGTGAAAGGTCATGCAGTTTATTACTATGGACAAATATATGGAAAGACTTTCTGAATCGGTGAAAAGTCTGGGTTATAGAATGTAACTAAATTGATTAATATACCCATTTGGTTAAAAGGACCCGGGATTCACTAAAATTACCCCCACATCACAGGGCATTCTTTATAAAGGTAGATATGGGGATGGGGAGACAGGCATCTCATCCATCATCCCAGGTTTTGCAGCAGCCCAGGAAAAAACTGAGCCTCTAGGTCTTTGGGAATTGCAGTCAAATAAATTCTCGTGAACCCTGGGAGTGGACAAGACCTCAGCAGCAGGAATTTTTGGATCCTCACTTCCGGATCCTCTAACCTTGGTGTGACTTAGCCAGTCACTGTGCGTCTGCTTTTGCTTGTGTCTACCTGTTCCTCTCTTGTGCTGAGTCAGGATTTTGGCTCATTTCATAATCCTTACGGCCCTTTCAGCTTCTCTTTTCCTCTTTCCCTTTTAGCCATAGCGTCGGCTGCTTATTGCTGGCTGTTTCTCAATCTTAATCCCAAAGATTGAGAATCTAGTTTTTACCAGAGTCCCTGCATAGACACCTCCCAGCCAAGGAACTGCCGCCTTAAGCTCAGGTGCCCTCCTCGGTCAAGGATTTAACATCAGAAGCTCCCATCGGGGAAGGGAACTTGGATGTGGCAGGCACCACAAGTTAGTGTTTAATGTAACATTACTCTTAGATAAGTAACCTGTCTAGAGTGTAATCCCGAGTAATGCACTTTTTTAAAATTAAAAAGTATATACTTATGATATGCTTTAAAAGCAGTTTATTCATTGAAGTCAGTAAATACTTCCCTGGGAAGCAACCCCCCTTTTCCCATATGGAATGTAAATTTGGAAAAATTGTGCCCTGTCACAGTTGTAAATTGTCTTCAGTTCTGCAATACTGATGCCTGGATCATGAGATACGGTCTTGCCTTTTCTGCTGGACTTGAAAGTGCTACGAAATAGTTCATCCTGTTTATGTAATGATGGTGAAGTTCTGAAAAATATACCTAGAACCCGAAACTCCTGGAACAGCTCATTTTCCTATGTGAATATTTTTTATCTCAACTGTATCTTTCCTGTGTACATTGAGAAGGGTATTGGGTTCTTCCTAGTTTCGTTAGGTGTTTGGCGCTCCAGCGTTTCAGAGGTGAAGAGTTGCTAATATATTTCTCTGGAAGGTTTCTCTAAGCTGTTCTGTTTTCTTCCTGAGGGTTACTATCAAGTATCCACCCACATCCCCTTTTTCTTGTTTTCTTCTCTCCTTAACCCCAGTTTGCTTCTCTTTCAAGTAAAGGCTGGCAGGCTGAATGTTTCAGTGACTCTTGAATTCCTGAGTCCTTCATTTTGGTGCCTATGTCTCCCAGCATCTCAAAGGGCAGTTTCCGTGTTACTTTCAAAAATGAGAACCATGCTCATAAAATGCTGTCTTAGTGTGGTTTCAGATCACTTGAAATGTAATCTGATTTGCGAGGCAGCATTTAAGCTCCTGTTACCAAAAGGTTTTGATTATCATTTTGTAGGAATTTTTGTTGGGTCAGAGAAAGATGAACAACAGATTTGCCTTTTGAAAGGACACCAAATGGTTTTATTTCATTTGGGGAAGTTTCTTCTGATGGTCTTGAATTCTGTGTTTTAATCTGCTTAAAAATGCCTTTTAGCACATAAGCAAAATTAAACATTTTATTAAAGTCTGTGCAACGCTCTTTATTATTTTGGAGAAAAATCTCTTAAATACTTTTCTGGTAAGGCCATGCGTAATTTAAAGCTTTCATTTTGACAGCCTGGTCTTAGCTGATAGACATGCTAATCTCTATTTGATTGCTTTGGTGGGGAGTTGGAAATCACTGAGTGCCTGGCTTAGAGTGTGCTTATAACTGTGCTTTCTTTGGGTTTTCATTTTGTGAAATAATAAAGTGAATTTCCCTACATGTTGTTTTAGTATATTTGACTGTTCATCTGATTTCCAGATTTAAATGAAAAGTTTAACCATTTTCCCTTTTGGTGACATGTCCCTTTGTTTATCCACCCCCCCCCCCACACACTTTTTTTTAAATTTATAAATGCTGGTGAACACACATGTATGTGTAGAGGCCCTTTCATCTAGGAAAATGGATTTTTTTGTGTTTTAAGAATTTCCCATTCTTTTCTGTTTTTGTTTAATTTTCATTACATTCTTTTCATTCTCCTTTGGAAGTGCCAAAATGTGGCAGAAATATGATTACATATAGAATATAGGACTATATATCACTTTTTTTCTTTATGTGTATAGAGGGAAGAGAGATATATGGGTGTAAAATTACATATGACCGAAGAAAAATTAGGGATGATGCAAGTTATTTGACTCTTGGGGGAGAATTTTATTTAATACCTCCTGAGATATAGTTATCTTTTTTTAAAATATTTATTTATTTGGTTGTGCTGGGTCAGTTGCGGCAGGTGGACTCCTTAGTTGTGGCTCGCAGGCTCCTTAGTTGCAGCTTGCCAGCTCCTTAGTTGTGGCAGGCGGGCTCCTTAGTTGCAGCTCATGGGCTCCTTAGTTGCAGCATGCAGCCTCCTTAGTTGTGGCATGCTAACTCTTAGTTGTGGCATGCATGTGGGATCTAGTTCCCTGACCAGGGATCGAACCCATGGGAGATCGGAGTCTTAACCACTGTGCTACCAGGAAAGTCCCTGAGATACAGTTACCTGTGAAAAAAAAAAAAGTCGAGAGTTAAAATTCTTGGAGGTTTTTTTCCCTCTATATCATGAAGACTTGAGGACATGTAAAGATGATTCAAGTCGACAGGATGATTCCGATACAAATTTATGGAGTACCCACTGTATGCCAAGGACTGGACCAAGTACTTTACATACTTTATGCCTCATCTTTACCTTATTCCTGCTGGGATTGGTATGATTATCCCAGTTTTACAAATTAGGAAGCAGAGACTTGGGTGATCGCTTTACCTTTTGAAGGTCACACAGCTGGATCTGAACCCAGTGACGTCTGATTGTAAAGCCCCTGCCCTTTCCAGGGTTCCCTTTGCCTCCTCTGCTTTTGCTAAGACATCTGCCTTTAGGATTCTCAAGCTATCAGGACAAGGAGTTAATTTCCAGAAGAAAGGTCGCTGCTTTAAAAGCAGCATCACATGGCATTAAAGCTGGAACTTGCACATTAGGCCAACTCGGCTTGGAGCCCATTGGCATCATTTACCAGCTTTGTGACTGCGAGGCAGTTCCTGGGCCTCATTGAGCTTCATGGTATTTCATCATCAAAATCAGGACCATCGTATCAGCTTTGCAGGATAATATAGTGCATAATAAATAATAATGGTGATGATGATTATCGTAATAGTAGTTAGCACTGAGGAGCTGTTATGTGTCAACCCCTGAACTAAACGCTTTTCATAGTTAGTTCATTTAATCCTCACAACAACCCGATGAGGCAGCTTCAGTTACCCCTGTTTGACATAGAAAGTCATCAGTACGTGAAGGCTGTTTTATTTATTTATTGCTGTGTTAGGTCTTTGTTGCTGTGTGCGGGCTTTCTCTAGTTGTGGCGAGTGGGGGCTTACTCTTCGTTGTGGAGCGTGGGCTTCTCATTGTGGTGGCTTTTCTTGTTGGGAGCACGGCTCTAGGCGTGCGGGCTTCAGTAGTTGTGGCACGTGGGCTCAGTAGTTGTGGCTTGCGGGCTCTAGAGTTCAGGCTCAGTAGTTGTGGCGCACGGGCTTAGTTGCTCCGCGGCATGTGGGATCTTCCTGGACCAGGGCTTGAAGCTGTGTCCCTGCATTGGCAGGCGGATTCTTTTTCTGTTTTGTTTTGTTTTTTAAACATCTTTATTGGAGTATAATTGCTTCACAGTGGTGTGCTAGTCTCTGCTCTGCAACAAAGTGAATCAGCCGTACATATACATATATCCCCATATCTCTTCCCTCTTGTGTCTCCCTCCCTCCCACCCTCCCTATCCCACCCCTCTAGGTGGTCACAAAGCACCGAGCTGATCTCCCTGTGCTATGCAGCTGCTTCCTACTAGCTATCAGTTTTACATTTGGTAGTATATATATTATATCCATGCCACTCTCTCACTTTGTCCCAGCTTACCCTTTCCCCTCCCCGTGTCCTCAGGTCCATTCTCTACGTCTGCGTCTTTATTCCCGTCCTGCCACTAGGTTCTTCATGACCATCTTTTTTTTTTTTTAAGATTTCCATATATATCTGTTAGCACACGTTATTTGTTATTCTGTTTCTGACTTACTACAGACTCTAGGTCCATCCACCTCACTACAAATAACTCTGTTTCGTTTCTTTTTATGGCGGCAGGCAGATTCTTAACCACTGCACCACCAAGGAAGTCCCAAGGCTGTTTTTATTATTTTCTTAAAAAAAATTATATCGGAGTATTGTTGATTTACAGTGTTGTGTTAGTTTCAGGTGTACAGCAATATTATTTATATTTTCCACAATATTATTTATATTTCCTTTCCATTGGTACGGATAATCGAGTATTCAATAACTTAGAGAATCCACTGTCATTCAATAAACTTTACTTAACACCTGTTGTATGGTTATTAAAATAGGTAGTGATTTTATCTCCAAGCTTTTTATCTTAGTGACAACTGTTTCATATATAACTAATATTTTAACAGGTTTCTTTTGTGTTGTTAAACAGGATTAATCTTACAACTCAAGTACTTATTTAAACATTTCACAGACAGGAAAACCATGGACAGAAGTGCCTACATTCCGAACCAATTTTTTTAAAAAATAAATTTATTTATTTAATTTATTTATTTTTGGCTGCGTTGGGTCTTCATTGCGGTGTGCGGGCTTCTCACTGCAGTGGCTTCTCTTGTTGTGGAGCACAGGCTCTAGGCACGCAGGCTTCAGTAGTTCTGGCATGCAGGCTCAGTAGTTGTGGCTTGCGGGCTCTAGAGCGCAGCAGGCTCAGTAGTTGTGGCGCACGGGCTTGGTTGCTCTGTGGCATGTGGAATCTTCCTGGACCAGGGCTCTAACCGTGTCCCCTGCATTGGCAGGCGGATTCTTAACCACTGTGCCACCAGGGAAACCCCCGAACCAATTTTTATGTGTCTTCAAAATAAAGTAACGCCACTATGTTGATAGAAAGGGCTCTGGAGATTATATGAGAGGATGAGGAATCTTTAAAAAATGTCCTCTGCTGTCTGTCCTCCCATCCTTTCTTCTTTATCATATGACGTACCCCCAAATTCAATCAGTAAATATATGCATAAAGCAGCAATTCTCATGGCCTGTCATCTACCTAAATAAATGATGGGGGGTCTTGGGAGGTTTAAAAAAGTTACTAACATTAATGCTGATGTGTTGACAACTGTAGAGAACACAGAATTTTGGCAGTGGACTCAAATGCATTTCATTATAGAAGAGAGAAAATTGTAGAACTTCGCTCGTGTACTTCCCAACATTGAAACCAGACTAAAAAATTCAGCCAAAACAGCAGACTGTTAAACATTTAAAAGAAAAGAAAACAAAACAAACCTGTGCAAACATACTACTCCCTAAATATTCCTGTAATACCCTGGAATCTCGTGGCTGGTAGTCAGAGGCCTCGTGTGGGTTAAGAAGGTTGTTCCGCACATATTGAAGAAAATGGAACTATGGTTCTTAGAACCCAGAGAAGAGGTTAGGGATGAGTCTGTTCTTTAGAAAGACCTGAGCGGATGTGAGCTGGCCGAAGGTCCGAATTTATACAGCTCCCTGCTTTTACTTGATCAGAGGGTGGGTTGATTGTCCTCCACCTATTTATTTGGTGTTCGCTGAGCTCCGGTGTGTGCCAGGCATTGCTGCATCTTGGTGGTATAAAATGGAGCTCCCTTTGGGGGTCTGACCTTGAGGATCTTAGAAGGTCTAGAATATGGGCTTCCCTGGTGGTGCAGTGGTTGAGAGTCCGCCTGCCGATGCAGGGGACGTGGGTTCGTGCCCCGGTCTGGGAAGATCCCACATGCCGCGGAGCGGCTAGGCCCGTGAGCCATGGCCGCTGAACCTGCGCTTCCGGAGCCTCTGCTCGCAGTGGGAGAGGCCACAACAGTGAGAGGCCTGCGAACCACCACCCCCCCCCAAAAAAAAAAGGTCTAGAGGAGAAAACAGACAGGGAACCGATTATACCCCAGTGAGGTCATTCTGTAGTGGACGTGTGTAACTAAGGTTCAGAGCTAATCACCTCTTCTCCTAAGTCCTTCTGACTTTACCATCAGCCTGTCATATAGGTATTGTCAGAATTTTAAAGGAAGGGATTTCAAATCCAAGTTGTGCCTGCCACCTACTGTGTGTTGTAAAGTTTGTTCCAAGGCAGAATTGTGGTGAGAGATAGACAGGACTAATGTTTCGATGAGATTTGGAAATTCTCTTCATCAAAAGCAATTTCTGAAGTTTATTACTGTCTATACAAACATGGGTTAAATGCTAACATTAGTTGGATATCTGTATATGTAAGTATGTGTATGTATGAATCTGTGTCTGGCTTTTTGATGCGCATGTATTAACATGCTTTTATCTTGTATATAAGCTGTGGACTCTTAGACAATCAGTGTTTAAACTTTCAACAAGGAAGAGAACTAATGAAAAGGAACAATGGTTTTTTTGTTTTCCCAGTAATTACATTTATCATTGTTCTGAAAACTCAACAAACGACCACAGGATGTGAATTTAATCAAGTTGTGCCTTTGAACAAAGATACCCTGGTTGTAGTGGAATTTTTTTACTTCCCATCATCCTGCCCACATGTTCCCTCGCCTCCGAAATCAACAGCAGTTCACTGTGGTTGAACCAACTTAACAAATAATAATTTCAAAAGAAAAAGAAATGGGTTTGGGAAGCAAAAGGAACTATTGTTTCTACTCTGTCTCCTAGATCAGCATTTGAAATCAAAGATTTTAACCTTTTACTAGAAAAATATTTTCCTGTGTACGGTGGCCCTCTTTAAAATATAACCCCTTCTTTATAGCCTAGATTTAATTGGAGGTGCTATTTGAATGAGTGAGGCAGGGTATATCATCTTAATCCCTTCAGTTGCCCACGTGTACAATTATATTATCTTTGACAGTTTAAATAAAAAGTTTTTAATTTTTTTTATCCAGAAGAAACTAAAGCATTTAGTGGAGGAGTATTTAGAACCAGAACTTTTCCTAGAAATACTGGCTTTCATTTGATGGACTGTTTTTCTTGATCCAGTAGAAATGCCTTGCCTTTGATTTCAACGTCTCTTTTGGCATTGCCTATACATGTCATCTCCTTGAGAGAAAAAGCTCTGTGTCTGTGTTGTTGGTCTTCAGCACTTCATCAGTGCTGTGTTAATAGCTACTCTTCCCAGTACTTTACATGCATATTTTATTTAGTACTTATATCAAGCCAGTGAAAAAACCAAAGTCTTAAGATTACAAAAATTTGCCGAGGACAGATTTGGTTTCTCTTTCTTCAAAGTCCATACTCTTTTTTTTTTTTTTTTTTTTTTTTTGCTGTACGCGGGCCTCTCACTGTTGTGGTTTCTCCCGTTGCGGAGCACAGGCTCGGGACGCGCGGGCTCAGCGGCCATGGCTCACGGGCCTAGCTGCTCCGCGGCATGTGGGATCTTCCCGGACCGGGGCACGAACCCCTGTCCCCTGCATTGGCAGGCGGACTCCCAACCACCGCGCCACCAGGGAAGCCCCGAAGTCCATACTCTTAACCATCATTGTCATACAGCTTAGAGTGGCTTTCTCTTTGTCTCAGAATTCTCACCAGGTAAGCCAGCTGCACCACTGTCACTTCTCTGCAGAGAGATGCTTTCTTTGGCATTTATTGCTCTTGTTAATTGAGCCGTTTAGTTTCATCCCCTTTTTCTCACATTGAAATCTGTTAACAAAGAGAAACATTGATTATCACGATTATTCAGGTACACAAGGAAATGAAGACTGTTCATCTCTTTTCTGCATGAATACTCCATAGCATGCCATTATGATCTGAGGTGCATTCCACGTTAAGATAAGCAGATAGTGCTTCCATGATAAAGTTTAAGCAAATAAATCAATCAAAATTAGCAATAGATAGATAAGAAACTAGATGAAAGCAAGAAAAGCAGGTTAAAGAAACTTGACCTGTCCTCCATCATAACATCAAGGTAAGCGATGGCCTGGAAGGCTGTCTGTGAAGCCTCATCGTTTGAAAGGTTGACTCTAAGAAATGGCTTCTTTTGTTCCTAAGCCTGCATCATTAGGCAGCACTGAGCTTGCCAGGAAAGTAGTCGAGAGACCAGAGTGTTTTTGCATTAAGAGGGGAGTGCTCCCTTGCTACAGACCACTCAGAGAACAGATCAGGGATGGGCTAGGTAAGTTTTCTTCTTTAGGTGAGGGCATCTGTCTGATAGACATTGGGTTTGGACAGTGGAAGGACAGAGACCTACAAACAGCCCTCTGTGATCTAGTAGGAGGGAAGTAAAAGAAGCCACAGGAAAAGCCCTCCCCTCCCGAGGAAGGGGACAGGGCTATGAGACCTCCTCATCATGGGGTGGGAGGAAGTCCCCCTACTCATGACTTACCTGTGCTCTGTAAGGCAGCTGACCAACAAATTGAGAGTTAAGTGTATATGCCGAGATGTGAACACGTTCAAGGTATCGAATTTTTTTTTTTTTTTTCACTTAATGGCCGTAAAGAGTCACGTTTGGTCCACCAAGGTGCTTTAGGTACCACATAAGACTGGTAAGAGAATGGAGAATTTTGCCTGGCCAAGGTAGCAGAGCCTCCCAAGGACTGGTGTTACCTTCGTGGGTACCTGGGATCATTTGCTCATCTCTTAGACTAATTGGATACCTCTTCTCCCCTAAACAAATAGTACTAGATGGAAAAGGAACAGAGAAAAGCAGTGATCATCCCACATTTCATACTGCTCTGTTTGATTTCACTTTGAAGACAGGGCAGTCGGCGATCATAGCAGGTGATGTCAGTTGCCGTGATGTGTCTCTGCTCCTCTTACTTCCAGCCCTGCTCGTCTGCTCTTTTAGGATTTCATCTTTTTTTTTTTTTCTTGCATATTATTTAAGCCCCTCCGTGATCTATCTGGTCCTAGTCTGCTATTTTCAAGTAATCTTTCATTACTCTAGACTTGTACTATTTCCTTCTTCCTGAAAATAAATGGTTAGTCCCACCTTTTTGCCTTTTTTGCTCCTTTGGCTACTTTCTAAGAGTGGTAGCATCCCTGTTTTTTTCCGCCTGGTATATAAATTATATGAGTCTTTCAAGGTTCAACCCAAATGCCTATCGCAAACTCTTGATTTATTCAGTTCTTAGGGAAAATCACCTATAACTAGATAATGCAGCTATGTGGGCATAAAGCTTATTTGCTCTGGTAACTTTTAAATCCTTGAGAATAGGAAACATGTCTGTCCCAGGTTTTATATCCTGAGTAATGTTCAACATGGTTCTTGCCACTTGGCAGGAGCCGGTGGTCATTTGTTGAGTGGCTGTATGAACATCAGTCTTCTGACCTGTTTGTGTCCAGTTCAGGCTTTCTCACCTCCCTTTTAGACCTTTTGGAATCCGTTTTTATTTATTTTACTTTTCTGGGAGTTTGGCGGGAGGAGGAGAAGTCTGTCCTCTGCTCTTGCCTTTGCTCTCTGTGCCTGGAATTACCTCTGGGGAAATGTGACACTTTTTGCTTTTGTCTCAGGCTTTCCAGGCTAATGTGGAGAAGTTTCTCTCAGGTCGGTGGTGTTCTTTAGGTGACTTGTTCTTGCCAACCCTCCTTGGGGAGCCTTTGTTGGGGAGGACGGGGAGGGCAGAGGATATGGGCACTTCTGCCCTTACCTTGGTACGTGTGGTGTTTCTGTATCCCATGGTCACTGTTTCTGATGGTAGGACTTTGACCTGACTGGTCAGCTTCCCAGGAAAGATGATACATGTTGATACTGTGAAAGTGAACTTTCCCAAGACATTCTTTGGGGAATTTTCAACGCTTTTGTGGTTCTGTGCAAGTCACTTACCTACTTTGGACATCCAGGCCAGGCTGCAGGACCCTCTGTACAAATGAAACAAAATCTTCTGCTGTCCTGTGGGACTTCAGTGATGGACAGCAACAGTGCCCCTGATTCCAGAGAAAGGTTTTGTTGGGCAGAGCACAGGACTTGTCTGCGGTACCCTCTTCCAATTTATGTGGTCTGGCGCTGTGTAAATCCTTTCTTGGTCAGGATTCCCATCAGCAAGAGTAACTTCCATTTATTTCCTCCTTAATGATGACACAGTATTATAAGATGTTTATATTATCCCTATACATATTGTATTTTCAAAGTGGAGAGAATTTAAGTGATTTGCTGCTAGTAAGCTTTTTCTAAGTCATGATGCTAACGTGGACTTGACCTTAAAATCAGTAGTTAATGCTTTTTCCTCTTTTTTAATACACATTCGCTTCCCGGACTGGCTTTGATTATCTATCTGTCCATCCATCCATCCATATCCATATCTATATCTATACATATTCATTGAGTATATTCATGAATATATATATATATATTCATTCATTCTATATATGAAGATCGGTAGGAAATTGAACAAGGTAGATCTGTAGTGGAACACATTCCCCGTGTGACAAGGAATTCCAGTATGTTACTTTCCAGGCTTCCTTTGTGGAATGTTCTTAGATAAGTGGGAAGAATGGGATGTTTTTGAAGATACTGGTAGAGTGGCAGTGAAACACATCACCTATTTGGGTTTTGGGAGTCGGTTCAGGCTGGTAAGGAAATGCCTTGTGGTAATACAGCCCTGGCAGGCCTAAGAGAAGTCTCCTTTACCTGACACAGTGCATCTGCTATTGCTGAGAAGCCAGGGCTGGAGCTGACCTCAGCCCTCATCCCAGCCAGGTGCTCCACCCTTGGCCACACAGCACCTGGGCTGGCTTTTTAAGGAGACCCTGCTGGGGAAAGCTTCCTGGTACGGAGAAGGGACAGGCTGTGCAGATAGCTGCCCAGCTGGGGAGGCCTGATGCAGACCTGACTGAGACCTCCTTGGGAGATTAAAGTCCTCTCCTGTTCATGAGCTCATCTGTGGATAAGAAAAGAGGTGCTGTGGTGGAATGGGCTTTGCCTTTAGAAGGTGGAAAGTACCCAAATGATGCATTCTTTTGAGTGCAGCTTTAACGTTTCTCAGCCTAAAGACATATTTCTGTAAGGTTTGCTCAAGCTAAGAATGGTGATTCGCCACTTCATTAGATGGCTCACCTCCCTGAAAAAAGACATTTAGCCTCTTCTCCTGGACTGCCCTGAACCAGGAATTTCTTGCAGGAATTCCAAGGACATCCTTAAACAGCCAAACACAACTTCTGCCTTGGTGTGTAGGCACACTTCTGTTTCTGTCAAAGTAAATCAGGCTGGTAAGTCATAAATTAGGAAAACATTTTGGGACTTGTGTTTATTTATTTAACAAGTAGAATAAATAGCTGGCCTCAGAAAACCCAAAACAAAACAAAAGCAAAAATCCAATCTGGGGTCAGTTGACAGAGGATCGGTTTACTGTTTGCCAACAGTGAGGCTGTACCTTCTCTGGGAGGTGGGAAGCCTTTCCTCTGTCATACTCTGATCTTATTCGCTGTCCCCTTCCATCTTTTGTCACCTTGCTCTTCTTGCCTCCGCCCCATGAGTTGGGTGGGGACAGGAAAGCCTAGGAGGGAAGTGCTGGGGGCCCTTTCCTATCTCAACTGTTTATTTCCCTGTCTCTTCTCCCTGTTACAAAGTTTCTCCTTGATTTGCTTTTATCAAGTTTGTGAATGACTCCCTTTGTCAAGCTTATTGGAATGCCCTGTGGGAGGGATGCTATGCAAAAAAATAATTGTATCGCATAACTGCCCAGTCCTTAGAGATGCCAGATAGCCCATGGCCCCAGAACAGACCCTCCTTGCTGGCAGGTCCTGTGAAAGCAGGACACAGTGTATGTGAGAGGTGGCTCTGTCCTCCACCCAGGTACCACAGGGATGACCTTTACCCCAGCTCTGCTAAAAGGCTTATTTTAGGTTTCTAAAATGACTGTCTTTCCTTAGCCCAGAAGGGGGTGTTTCCCTGAGTGTATGTGTGTTTTCCCTGTGTGATTGTTTCCAGCTGCCGTTTCTTCACAAATGTCAAGTTTGTCTTTCCTGTCACCTCGAGGCACCTGACGTTCGTGACTCATTATTAAAAAGGGCAGCCTTTTATTTTATTTTGATGAAAATAAAATCCCAGAGAATTCTGTTCAATACAGTATAATCGAGCAGGTGACATGTTGGTGTTTGGGATTTGGAAAAGCGATCCAGAAAAAAAGTAGAGTTTTTGGCATGGTAGTTGGAAGAGCAAGAAGCTCCAAGGTGAACTTCAGGGATTTGTTACTGACACTGTGTGTATCCTCTGAACTAATTCCAAGCCTTTAAACTTAATACCAAGCAGCCAGGCCAAGGCAGTCACTGGGCTTAGGGAAGGGCCATTTTGAGGCAAAGAATCGTGCAGTGTGCTCCTATCCAGATAACATTTTCCTCCCCCTGTGAAATCAGATTAAATCAACTTTGGTTTGGAGGGTGTGGAAATGGAGGGGGTGTCATTGCACTCTTGGCTGTTTTGTTTTGTGGTAGCAATAGTGATTAGTGGGAGGTATCTAGCTGTGAAGGATGCAGATGAGATAGCTCTAAAAGCTAACATTATTTCAGAATAGGATTTTATTTGGTATAGGCAGTTGCATACACCGTGTTTATTAACCTTTCTTTATGAAACTTTCATTAATTGGCATGTCCTGTATGCTCAAGGGCAAAATATCATGTATGATGAAGTACAGCAGGTTCAAAGTGTTTGGGTCGTGGTACATCCCTAGAGCTCCGAAACAATGACAGAGGATGATACGTACTAACACAAAGAGAGCTCCAAGATATACACCAGTGGGTAAAAGCGTCACATGGCAAAATGAAGAATAGAGGTGAATACCATTTCTTTTTGAAAAAAGAAATGGCAGCAGACCAAGGCAGAATTTGGCCCCAGGTGAGGAAGGTTCAACCACTCCGAAGTCTGTTCATGGAACACCGTCAGCAGGGCTCTTTTCCAAATTATTCTGTGTCACATTATTTTTTGGCTTTCATTTATGCTTATTCCCCTTACTCATGCCTTTCCCCCTTTGAACCTTTTTGCCTGTGTCTGTTCATCTTTTAATTTGTATATATTCTTGACAAACATGTTGTTTAGCGTTCGTTTCCCTCGCCCGCCCAGGTGAAATTCATGTAAACAAAATTACATAAACGTCAAATTAACCCTTTAAGAATGAACAGTCCTTGGGCTTCCCTGGTGGCGCAGTGGTTGAGAGTCCGCCTGCCGATGCAGGGGACACGGGTTCGTGCCCCGGTACGGGAAGATCCCACATGACGCGGAGCGACTGCGCCTGTGAGCCATGGCCGCTGGGCCTGTGCGTCCGGAGCCTGTGCTCCGCAATGGGAGAGGCCACAACAGTGAAAGGCCAGCGTACCGCAAAAAAAAAAAAAAAAAAGAAATGAACAGTCCAGTTGCATTTAGTGCATTCACAATGCTGTGTAACCACCACCTCTGCCTAGTTCCCAAACTTCCATCAACCCGCAATAAAACCCTGGCCCAGTCAGCAGTTACTCTCCGTTCTCCCGTATCCCAGCCCCTAGCAACCACCAGTGTGCTTTTCTCTTTTATTTTCCTTTTTTTGGGGGGCCATGCTGTGTGGCTTGCGGGATCTTAAGTTCCCTGACCAGGAATGGAACCCGGGCCTCGGCAGTGAAAGCACCAAGTCGTAACCACTGGACTGCCAGGGAATTACCCTGCTTTCCATTTCTAAGGGTTTACCTATTCTAGATATTTCATATAAATGAAATTACAGAATACTGTGACCTTTTGTGTGTGTGCATGTATTTTTGAATCAACTTAATTGAGGCTTAATCTACATAAATAAAAGGTGCACATTTCTTAGTGGACCTTATACATAGTTTGTGTTTGCTTGTTTTGCATCGTTTGCATTTACTGACAGCACCCCCGTTTTGCAGACGAGGACTGAGGCTCAAGGACGCTATTCCATTGCCCTGCAGCAGCGTGTGACTGTGGATGGGCCGGCTCCAGAGCTCGTGCTGCTGACCACTGCTGTCCACGGCCTCTCAGCTCTCTTACACGTGCAGTTCCAGAGCTTGCGTTTTCTCACGCAACGTGCTGTCTTTCCACACTGACAAAAAGTGGTCCTAAAATATTCCGCTGTTTGTTTGTACCGTGGTAGAACTATTTCCCCATTGATGGGATGGATTTTTGGGATGTTTCTATTTTTTGTGTGTCATGAATCATATTGAAAGGACCATTAAGGACTAAAGAAAATTCTAAAGTAATGTATGTTTATACATTATGGAAATATAGCCAAGCAAGGAGAATAAGTGAAAACAAATACATGAGTTTCCTCAGAGGTAACCACTATAAACATTTTTAAACATAGCTTTCCAATCTCTTTTATGCATTTTTTTTTTAGAGGAAAAGAAAGCCCTTTAGGAGAAAGGATGATATGTAAATGAAGTTTTATAATAGAAGGTTTACAATATATTATATAGATAGATTTTTTTTGCGGTACGCGGGCCTCTCACTGTTACGGCCTCTCCCATTGTGGAGCACAGGCTCTGGACGCGCAGGCTCAGCGGCCATGGCTCACGGGCCCAGCCGCTCTGCGGCATGTGGGATCCTCCCGGACCGGGGCATGAACCCGTGTCCCCTGCATCGGCAGGCGGACTCTCAACCATTGTGCCACCAGGGAAACCCTAGATAGATCTTTTATATATTGTATATATAGCTCTTTTTATCTAATTAGTAATAGTGAATATTTACTAAGTGCTTAAAATGTGACAGACTGTTTTAAGTGTTTTCTACCATTTCACAGGAATCACGTCAGGGGTGTTTTTTTTTTTTTTTTTTTTTTTTTTTTTATGCGTTACGCGGGCCTCTCACTGTTGTGGCCTCTCCCGTTGCGGAGGACAGGCTCCGGACGCGCAGGCTCAGCGGCCATGGCTCACGGGCCCAGCCGCTCCGCGGCATGTGGGATCTTCCCAGACCGGGGCACGAACCCGTGTCCCCTGCATCGGCAGGCGGACTCTCAACCACTGCGCCACCAGGGAAGCCCAGGGGTGTTTTGTTATTACAGCACATGAGGAGGTTTATGTATGTTTTAAATTCATATAAAAGGTTTTGTGTTCTAGCTTTTACTATTTTTTACTTTTTTTTTTAAAACTCAGCACTATGTTCTTATGGTTAATCTATTTACCTTGCTGTGTTTACCTAGACATCAGTGCCACCTTATCTTTTCCTCTAACTCCATGCACAGGACTGTAGGGCACATCCTGTATGTGCCCTCACGGACCTGCGGGAGGAGTCGCTGGGACATATGTCCAGGAACAGGATACACGGATCACGGGAGGGTGTACTCAGACATATAGGCCAAGGCAGATCCTCCTCCAGAATGGCTGTGCTGGAATCTACGCTCCTAGTCTCTCTGTTTTCTATGGTTTCAAAGATATGTGTATAAATGTCTAGAGAAAGGACCAAAAGGATATATACACCACACCGGTGACACTGGGAACACATACAAGTGGACCAGGAGGAAGAGGATGGTCAGAGGGTACCTCAAGCCTTGCTGGTCATGATTTGATATAAGGAGAATGTCTTTGTGTGTAACTTGTCGTTATAAGTTACTGTTTAAAAAGTCTGGAAACCTGACCTTTATGTAAAGTTTACTGTTGTATTCTATGAATACTGTATGTATTCTATGGAATTGTGAATGCCTGGATGAAGATTAGTCATGGCACATGGGATGAGGTCTTTTGCAGCTCGGTGTTTTTTGAGACCTGCTCTGAATAGTTATCCTAGTGCTACCTGTAAACCCTCTTTAGACATTTAATCCAGGCCCCCCACGTCAGGTGGCTCAGAGAGGTGAAGTAATTTTCCCAAGGGCACAGGGTCGAGACGGTTGGCCAGGTTTGCTGTGGAGAGGTGGTGCTGGGGAGATGGGCGGGAGTAGAAGACTTCTCTCTGGAGGGCTAATGTTTTGAAAATCAAGGTTTGGGAGGAAGTCAGTGCTGCCTGACTGAGGTGGGAAGGAACATTCTCAAGAACAGTGAGTTTCAGTAACTTCCTTGTCCAAACACTTAACTGAATGAATGTATTAGTTTGGTCTGTTTACTAAGCACAGGGTATTAAGATACTCTTTTCCTTATGAGCGCTTCTCTGTAGAGTGAAGGTGTGTGGCCTTCACGTCGGGACTCAAGCTTCCTTCTTTTCACCTCTTCTGAAGTGGGAGAAACAAGGGTTCTGGATGACTGAAGAGATACTTTTTAAAGGGACCATTCTGGTTCCTTGGGGATATTATTTTCAACTGAGATGCCTCATACTTTCTCAGGAGCCCAAACGCATAGCGAGCAATTGGTCACCTTTTACGTGCAGTTATCTTCAAGGATTTCTCCAGTGCCTGCCCTGTCACCTTTACCCACACCCTGATCATGGTACATAACTTGGTTTATAACAGAACCAGTGAATGTTTGTGTCTGAATTTTACTTTCAAAACCAGGAATAGGAATATTGGCACGAATGCACTGTGCAGAAAGAGGAGGTGTTTGCGCATGGCCACAAAGATAGGTGCTTTTCTCCTCTTGCCCGGTGGTAATACTGGTTTCCTCTGATGAGCTACCTGGGGACAGAAGACAGCATGTTGTGGATGGTGCTTTATGAGGTAGACATATGTTTACTGCTTACAACTAAGTAAAATAAAAAAAGAATATATTGGAAGGCAGATGCAGATACAAAGTGACTTTAAGACAGGAATGTTTCCTACCACTACCTATTACCCAGAACTCACTGGTGTGGAGGTTAAAGGAACAAGGCATGGTTGAGAAGGCAGAACTACCAGCTTCTCTGTTCTTCCCAGGGTTGGTGAACTCTGTGTAAACTAGAACAGAAATGACCCTTATGAACAGGTACACATGTGTGGTAAGTACCTGATGGGTGTGTGCTGACCAATAAATACTACTACTTCCTCCTTCTGACTCATATAGTTGAAATGAAGGCTAGTCCCTCTGATTGCTGTGTATACTTCTGTTGAGCAGGGAAGTTGAGCAATCCTGCTATATTAAGTAACAATCTGAGACAAAATAGGTGCAATGGGAGAGATAACAGTTGTGCTTTGCCTTCTGGGTGAATTTAAGTTAAAACCTTCTTATTATCTAGACTTATAGCTACTGAATAATCTTTTGCCCAGAATATTGAAGATGCAAGATTTTTAAGTTAGCTTGAGAAGAGCTGAACAGTTTGTTCAGTGGGATTAGATGACCATAGAGAGAACGGGCTGATTAATTACCTTTCCTTTTTTTTTTTTTTTCTGTACGAGGGCCTCGCACTGCTGTGGCCTCTCCCGTTGCAGAGCACAGGCTCCGGATGCGCAGGCTCAGCGGCCATGGCTCACGGGCCCAGCCGCTCCGCAGCATGTGGGATCTTCCCGGACTGGGGCACGAACCCCTGTCCCCTGCATAGGCAGGCGGACTCTCAACCACTGCGCCACCAGGGAAGCCCCTTACCTTTCCTTTTTAACTATATAATGCCTGCTCATGCTTGAGATTTTGATGAGCACATTTTTGCTTTACTTCAGAGAAAGACCAGTGGAATAATAATTAAATTGTATAGCATTTTATGTAGATTGCCTTTCAGATGAAAAGAAAACCTACCCCGGTGTTCCCACAGAACACAAAAAGGAGATGAAAGAATTTTTCCGAGTGCCAATTTTAGATCCTTTATTCAAAGTGCGACAGTTTGCTTAACTGGTAGATAAATAAATGGGAGTGTGTGTCTTGATGTTTCTCTGCAACTTGTATGATCTGGGAACTGGTAATGAAATTTGCAACATGCCTAAGATAGAAAATTATATGAAACCACAATATATATTTTCTTTCATAGCTGTTCTCTGAGCCAGCATGCGTGGGCCCCTTTCAAGAAGGGGAGGGAAAAAGGGTGATAACTGACCTTAGAAGTGAACTTTTGATACTTGCATTACAATTTTGTGGGTTTAAGCTTTTAATTTTTATAATTGTGGGCGATAGTTGTGAAGAGTTTCCATTATGTTCTGAGTAGTCGTGTTATGACCCTTAAAAAATGTAGCACATTTATCTGCCTGTTTTATCTGCTCTTTTGAGTTCAGACCTGGCATACCCTTGCAGCATGGTGGTTTGGTGGGGGGGGATTGGGATTTTTTTCAATTACATTAGTTTCTTATGGTAGGAGAAAAGTTATATATCTAAGTAGACATTCAGCTTCATGATTGAGTCTTATTCCACCCCCCCTCAAAAATGGTTTTTTGGTAGTCTCTTGATAATTTCCATCATTCTTTTAAAAGTCTAACTTACTAAAATTCATTTGATTTTTTTTGCTTAAGACTTTGATCACCATCAATGAAAATTTATCAAAACTGCTTCAGTGCAGTTTCTTCATTCATGCCTGGGGATGCAAAGGAAAGGAGCAGAACCTAAGATTTGGGGGGTTAACCAAAACAGACGGTAGGTAGGCTTCTCTGGGGTTAGGTGGAAGACGGTGGAACATTTGGTTTTGGACGGATTTTTGGTGCCCTTGGGATGTCCACTAAGCTTGTTTTCTCAGGTAAGCTGGGTGTTGGCGTGGTAGCAGACAGTCCCCAAATCACAGAAGCTTAATACAACAAAAGCGTACTTCTTGTTCTCAGAGTCTTTGGTGAGTCTGGGAGATGCTCCAGGTCAGCTGTCTTTCCTGCAGCAACTCTGTGATCCAGGCTGCTTCAATCTTGTGGCTCTGTCATCTGATTGCCGCAGGAGGGGAGGGGCTTCGGGAGCTTTCCTGTGCCTCAGCCATGAAGAGTGACTTGTCACTGCCCACATTTCATTGGTCCTGACATTCAGGTGGCCTTGCCTATTGCTAGGTAATGCAGCGCTGTAGTGTTTAGGAAAGAGATACTGGTGAGCCCTCGTAAAGTCTGTCACGTGTGTCTAATTGAGGACGGGGTCTCGGAGGAGGGATTGGAACTAGACATGAGGATTTGAGAGATGTCATTGTGTGCACTCAAAGGTGTAGCTTTCCATGATGGTTTCTCTGCATGTAGCTTTCTTCATAACCTAGGCTGTATCATGCTGCCCTAGAAAAATATAAAGGTAGCTGTTGCCACTGTCAGGGAAGTCAGGAGGGTTCTGTTGGTCCTTTGTTGATTCCTGTGCTGTGTTTATATTGTCTGCCTCCAAAAGTGTACTTGCACCTTGTCGATTGATCCTTTTGGGTGGTGTGAACTTGTAGGTTAGCGGGTCCTTAAATCTTTTTTTTTTTTTTGCGGTACGCGGGCCTGTCACTGCTGTGGCCTCTCCCGTTGCGGAGCCTGTGCTCCAGACGCGCAGGCTCAGCGGCCATGGCTCACGGGCCCAGCCGCTCTGTGGCATCTTCCCGGACCGGGGCACGAACCCGCGTCTCCTGCATCGTCAGGCGGACTCTCAACCACTGCGCCACCAGGGAAGCCCAGCCTAAGTCTCTTATGCTTCAGTTAGTTGCTCTGAAGTGGAGATGAAAATGTGTGCTCACCGTCTCCTGAGTATGATCATACTCTCCCAAGCTGATCTCAGTTAACTTTTAAAATTTATTCTCTTACAACCTCTTTTCTGCCTCTCTTTTTAATCTCTTGAGATGTCTTCCAAATTTTTCAGGTATTAATATTATGTCTCAAATTGTAGTGACCCAATCCAGAGGCAGCATTCTAGCAGTTTCGCCAATACCGCATGCGATGAAAGTGGTTATCTTTGGGGTGGAACTGGTCGAGGTGGGAGGGAAAATCATGACCAACCGTGTAAATGACTGCTAGGAGAGCAAGAAAACAGCTACTTCTCCTGCTCATTAGAGGGGGTCCTTTTCCACATCAGGGAGACCTGGGTAGAAATCTTTACCCTGCCACGTGCAAAAAGCGGGCCACAGGCCTCAGTTTTGTGAGCCATAAAATGGGGATGAAACACTTCAGAGGGTTGTTGGGAGTGTAAAGTGAACGGGACGATGTCTGTACGAATGATCATTAGTTCTTTGGGGTAAGTAGGGACTTGGTGTTTTACTTAACTGCGTCCATGGTTTTCGTTGGAGAAGATACTCAAAAAATTGGGAAATCTACAGAGGTAGTTTGAGTTTGATGGTGGTTTTCAAACTTTATTGTGCAGAAGAGTTCCCAGGGTGCTTGTTCAAGCATGCAGGTCCTCAGGCTACACAGCCCCAGAGATTCTATTTGGGAAGTTTGGCCGAGTCTGGGCATTTGTTTTTTTTCAGAGTAACCCAGGTGGTTCTGATGTAGGTGGTGCACAGGTAACACTTGGCGAAATCCTGGCTAGTGGCTACCAGGTGAGCTTGAATGAGGAACCCCCGCCTTCTCAGGAAGCTTGGCTCCAGCTAGTTGGTTTCTGTTTCTCTGAGGCCATTGACAAAGAAGAATGTTTTAGAGCTGTTTCAAGCAGGACAGAACTGTTCTTTGTTCTTGCTTTTAATGGTAACTGGAGGTATCTTTTTTTAATTTTTATTTTATGGAGGTATCTTTTTATTGGATGGTCTCCTCGAACGTTATTTTGACTCAGAGTCCTAAGTCTCGCGGGAACTAGCTCAGGAACCTGAGCTGGGGAAATCTCCTTGACCGTTGGATGATGGAATTGTGATCTGGGGTGGGGAAAGGGCACGTTGGAGGGAGGTGGTGCTTATCCTTACTGCGGGTTTTGGAAGGCTTTGGGGAAAAAGAAGTGAGCCGTGGACGGGATTCCTCCCGGCTCCAAACTGCATTCCTTTAGGAATGGGATGAAAATGATCACGTTCCATCCATTTGCAAATTGTTCGTATCTAGTTTATCTTTCCTTTCGTTGAGTTATGCCTGGCAATCTAGAATACTGACCACATTAGTATTTTAAAAACTTTATTTTTGCAGCCGAGGTTTGAGGGGTGGGAGGATGGCTCACTGAGCGGACCCCTGATGACCAGAGTTGCTAAGTCCTGAGATGAATGTTTGTGATTTCCTGACTTAAGGACAAAATAAACATCCAAGGCTTGCCCAGGAATATATTTTAGTGCTTCCCCTGTGCTGCAGCTTCGGGTCTGCGTGTGTTCTCAGATCTCTTTCTGTGGTATACATTTTACCCACACTTTCTGTCAGGCACAGCTTCTGGTTGCCAGCTAAGGTCCGGCCTCTGCAATGTAGGCTGCGACTGCAAAATATTTTAAAAGAAAACCTTGGAAGGAATTTTCATCATTTATTTAATAAATGAAAGTGCTAGGTAGAAATCAAAAGTCAACCAGGGAGTGTAGCTGGAAAATGTAAACCATGTGAGATGTGCCTTTAAAGTTTAAAACCCTTCTTGGAATCCCCTCCTCTCCTTCCCTCAAGAACTCCCTTTAAAGTTCTGTCTGTTGAATTTAATGAGTTTGAAGCTGTGAATATGATTCTTACATGAAAAGTATATAAGCCAAAGAGTCAGGTTGCTTTGGTTATTTTTCAGTCCTGCATATAAGATGTTTGTTAAATATGTCCTAGTTTCTCTGAGTTAATAGAAGATTGTTTTGTTTGATAATGTTGGGTCCCTGAGCCCATGGCAGGTGGACATTTCTGTGGATTTTATCATAATAAAACCAAATAGAGGACATATTATTTGTAAACTGGTACAAAAATAAAAGGTGAATGTTCAGTGGTTAAATGGTAGTGAAAAATGAGAAAGAAGGATTTGCTTAACTGAATAGTTTTTTTCCATTCCAAGTTTAACTAGTAGTATCCTTTAAATACATTTGTTTTAGAGTCAGGAATGAGGTTAGATAGTAGTTGGGTGTGGCAACTCTTTGTAGATTTAAAGTGCGCTGATCTCTAAGACTAATGGTGTGGCATTTAATATTTCCATGGATTTTTTTTTTTTTGGTCTCGTAAGTCATTGCCTTTTCCCACTTCTTAAATATTTTGATATGGTGTTTGATATGTTTTGATAAAAGCATGGAAATGTTACTTTAAAGTTCAAGAGAGAAACGAAGGTGCATGCAAAATAAACATTATTTTGCTGGCCATATTTGGTCATTTTGGTTCTGGCTGGAGAATGTGAGGAATTGTAATACAGGTCAGATACCGTCATGAAACATAATAGGACATCCGGATACTCTTAAAGCCCAGACACTTCCAAGGCCCTGCTGACAGCTTAATTATTTCAAGCAATATTTGATATGGCTGAATACCAGTTGTCCAAAGAATCTGGACATCCTTTTGGAGTCATTGTCCAGTGTGAGCCCTGGCAGAAGATGTGAAGGTCTGCATGGACATAATGTTGAGATGCAGGGTTCCCATTTCCCATTTCCCTTTACAAAGGGAATCAGCATAAAGTGGTGCTTCTCCACCAGTGACTTTGAAATAGGATACAGTTTGCAAAACTGAACAACTTCCTCCGTTTTCTAGGATGGAGTTCAGGTTCTCCCAGGATGGGATCTGATGCCTAGATAGCCATCTCTTTTTCTCCTTCAGACATTCTCCTGAAATGATGGGCCTCGTGAGTTAAGGATGGTGCATAAAAAATGTGGAAGAGGTGTCCCACTGTGGTCTCTGCGGCTGTTGGGAGTCTTCACAGAGGCTGCTGCTGGCCTCCTTTTAAAGCTGAGAACAAACTTCAGTGGTGTAAGCCTCTTGTCTGCTGAAGGGTATAACCCCTTTAAGGATCAGGGTATCAAAGGATATGGGATTTTTCTTTTAAGCATTTCCTGAAGCTAAAGCCCCTGGAAGCCCCGCCCTGCACCCCTGTGATACTTTTAGCATTGCCTAAAATACGATGCCACAGTGGAGAATCTGGAGGACAGCTGGGAAGCTGGCGATCTCATGAGCATGTTCCACTTTTTTTTAGTCACTCCTCAAGGAGTTAGGAAGCCTTAAAGGGAAGGCACAGCACAGTATTCTCGCTATATATGACATTTATCTCTATGTGTACTTTTTTAATTTTTAAAAAAATGTTTTAGTTTTTTGTTATTGGAGTAGAATTGCTTTACAACGGTGTGTTAGTTTCTGCTGTGCTAACACACAGAAGGGAATCAGCTATACATATACATGTGTATAGTTCAAAGGTACCCGCACACGTTTAAATGTAAACTATTTTAATGTAGTACTATTCTTGAAACATTCAGAGAGTTGCCTCCTGCAGCATTTCATCTGTGGACTCTTACCTGTAAGTACTCGGCCACCTAGTGAAAGCTAAGACTTCGGCGAAAATTACAGTGCAGAGAGCGTGATGTCTCCTCCAAGTCCATATTCCGTTCGCTTATTTAAAAAAAAAAGTGCACACTCTATGGTGCAGGTTCAGCTAATTTCCTGCTGGGTTGGTGAGTTATTCTTGTATCCTAGGTAAATAATCCTTGAATGAAATTGATGTATTTCTTTTTACTCACTTGGTTTGGCAAATCATTGACAGACAAGTGATTTTATTAGCAATTTAATGACTTAACAAATAGAGCAATTTTATAAGAGCCTTGAAGCTTATGCATTTGGCATTGTTTTAGCATTTATTTGCGCCAAAGGTGGGTTATCCCTTTGAAATTGTTAGATAAAACAGAGAGAAAGGAGAATTCAAATGCCCGCTTTTAGGGTTAAAGGCAATAGTTTATGGTTTAGTAACGTGTCGGAATACTGTGTTGCAGCTAATATAATTATAAACATTTTAGAAACGTGAAAAATGTTTATGATCTAATTCACAAGGCATTAGCAGAATACAGAGCTATAGTTGCTGTGACTGTATATGTGAGTGCATATAAATGTGTGTGTATGTATGAATAAGGATTAGAATGTAGTATGCAACTATGAAAATAGCTGTATTTGGGTAGTGGGATTTAAGAAAAATTATTTAAAACATTCTTTGTCCTTGTTGTTTAGTATGGTTTAATTTTAAGGAAGGGAGGAAAAAAGCTTTCATTTGACTGGTTTATTTCTTTTAAGACTCCGAAAGTAAAAGAGTGGGATGGAAAAAGTACCTTCAAATACTAAGTATTTATATTTCTTCTTTTGGTTTTATAAAGTCTTCTTCATAGGAGTCAGCATCCACAAATACCCATTTGTAAGAGATGACCGAACAATTTGTTTTTTTCCCCAGAACTATCTGTTGAATATGTGCAAGCACATCCCCCTCCCTTGCTGGCCTCTCCTCACTTAGTAAATGGGAGATGGCAACAATTTGGTTTTTACATCTCCTTCCCCTGCATCCTCAGCCTTCTTTGCTCTTCCTGTTGGAGGTTGATTGAGCAATGCTTGGTAGCTCAAGCCTTTTAAATGTCATCTGGAGCAAGTAGAATTTATTCTGGTGGACAGACCAGTCCTGGTGGACAAGTTTTGGGAAGGGTGAAGAGAGAATCAAGGCTATTCGGTACAAAATTCAGTGATGATGATAGTAGAGGCGATACATATTTAGCTTTAGTACCTCAGTATTTTCCCCCCCAGGTAATTTCCAATCCATCAGCTCTCATCCTTGCCCAGATTATCATTAATTTGTGCCCACACATTTATGGCAGCTCCCTAACCAATCTTGCTGCATCTACTCTTTCTCCACATAACAACCATACCTCCATAGAGCAGCCAGAGTGAGCTTGATAAAATACGAGCCAGATCATCTAATTCTTCTTTTCAGAATCCTCCAAAGCACTTATTTTGGTCCACAAGTCTCTCTCCATATGGTCCCTGCCTACCTGTCTGACCATCCCTTTTTCCATCTGCCTTCTTAGTCAACAAGTTCTGGCTACACTGCCTTTGTCTGTGTCCCTTGAGCTCTCCAAACTCATCCCTGACTCAGGCCCTTTACACGAGCTGCTCCTCTTCTTGGCACGCTCTGCCCACAGATCTTTGTATGGTGGCTTCTTCTCATCCACCTGATGTCAACACCTTAGCGAAGCTTCCTTGACTGTCACAGCTCCGGGACTCTCCCCACCATTCAATATCACGCACGTCTGTTTTAGTTTTTTCACAGCACTTATCGCAAAATAAAATTATTCATAGATTTAAAAAAATCTAGCCCCCACCCCCATTAAAATGTAAACTCTAGGAAGGCAGGCACTTTTTTTGCTCTTTGCCTCCAGAACTTTAAATAGTGCCTGGCATATACAGGAAGCTCAGTGGAATCTGTTGAATGAATAAACAAGTACATATTCTCTGTCCTTATATGATTATATGACCTATAAATAGAAGTTCTTTTCAGCTCCAAGATACTGTTATTCTTTGCATGTTGAAGGTGTTATTACCATTATTAAAATTGATTAGTAGATCAGGCTTTTGGTTGCTGCCCCCCCACCCCCCATTGGTGATGGAGTTGTTATACGTATCTATCCATTTTGTTCTTACTCGGATGGGATGGGCTGAAGCAACAAAGTGAAGCGAGGTGATACATGAGGAGATGGAATCTGAAACTTGGGCTTTTTCAGGAGTTTGGTCCGCATACCATAGGCCACAGCCCAGAGCCTAGACCTGAAGGCCTGGCCATTATCACCAGCAGGTTTTTATTAAATTATGTGCAGGAGGGGTCATCTTGGTGGTGAACGAGGCGAATGAAGAGGGTAGGTAAATGCCTACTGAGAGCTTAGAGTTCAAGGTAGAAACATGAGTTAACCAAAAACTTGACAGCAAATTAATAAAACTAAATTACTTCCTATCATTTGTCCAGTAAATGAAACAGAAAGGAAATAAAGAAGTTTATCTGTTAAAAGATCAATTTAACAGGTACTTATTAATCCAGTTCAGCCCAGCTGTTAAAAAAGGTAATCAATGAGTGACTACAAGACATATTGAAACTCATGCCATCCTAAGCAGCTCTCCCTAGAATATACGTCTGCTTCCAGAGATATGGTCACAGATATGAGGATCTGGGCCTCATGCTGTAAGAAGGTTTCAATTAAACAATCTTAGTAATGATTCTTTTTCTTGAACCATCATATGAAGCAATCTGTATATGTTGAATTTAGACATCATGTTGCTCTTGTAAAGACTAATGGTTTCATGTGAATGGGACTAGGGGCCTGATATATATTGAATAAAAGCATTAGCAGATGAGTATCCTTAGTTGATCATAATATTTGAGGAATCATGTTTTCTGGATTAATAACTTTCCAGGTGACTGAAGCCCAACTTCATTTCAACCATAGTTGCTGGAAATAATTCTAAGTTTAATTACACTTTGTTTACTGAGGCAGGGAAGGAGAATCGTCCTCATCTTTCATTTGTGGTGAATTTCTGAAAATATACCTGAAAAGTAATAAACTTACATGTCAAGGGGAGGAGTGTTGAATCTTCATTTCCGAAGAGCTAAATACGCATGACATTCCTAAGTGTGGTTCCTTGGAGAAGGGGATTTGCTCCTTCTGGTGTCTTACAGGCCGAGAGCCCATTCCCCAGGCTGGTCCCTCTGTTTTTTTGGTTTTTTTTTTTAATTGAAGTATAGTTGATTTACAATGTTGTGTTATTTTCAGGTGTATAGCACAGTGATTCAGTTATATATGTATATGTATGTTTGTATATATATATGTATATATGTGTGTGTGTATATATATTCTTTTTCAGATTCTTTTCCCTTATAGGTTATTAGAATATTGAGCATAGTTCCCTGTGCTATACAGTAGGTCCTTGTTGATTGATTATCTGTTTTACATATCGTAGTGTATATATATTAATCCCAAACCCCTAATTTATCCCAGTGCCCTCACTCCCTACTTCCCCTTTGGTAACCATAAGTTTGTTTGCTATGTCTCTGGGTCTGTTTCTGTTTTGTAGGTAAGTTCATTTGTATCTTTGTTTGTTTGTTTTAGATTCCACATATAAGCAATATCATATGATATTTGTCTTTGTCTGATTTACTTCATTCAGTATGATAATCTCTAGGTCCATCCGCGTTGCTGCAGATGACCTTATTTCATTCTTTTTCATGGCCGAGTAATATTTCATCGTGTATATATGTACCACGTCTTCTTTATCCATTCATCTGTCGATGGACATTTAGGTTGCTTCCATGTCTTGGCTGTTGTAAATAGTGCTGCAGTGAACATTGGGGTGCATGTGTCTTTTTGAATTAGAGTTCTCTCCGGATATATCAAGCTGGTCCCTTTATCCCTGACGCCCCAGTCATCTGCTTTCCCATGCCTCATACCTCCCTCCCCAGTCAGCCATAGGGGACTAGGAGGTGGGTCAGGCAGTTTCTAAACTTTCTACTCCCTTGTTAGGAGGTAAGTACCAGGAACCTTTGGGGGTGATTTGGGGAAACTATATCCCCTGTGCTTTAGCAATTCAAAGAGGGCCCCATGGACCAGCTACATCATACGTGTCACGGGGGAGCCTGCAGAAACATAGACTCTCAGGCCCCACCCCAGACTTACTAATCAGCATCTACATTTTCACAGGATACCCAGATACCTTATGCTCTCTGCACATCTTCCAATTCCTGTATGGTCCTAACACTTCGGCCGCCAGCTTTAAGACCATGGGAAGGAGAGTTCTGAATTCCTGCCAGGATCCACCGATGGCAGTGTGGGATCCTGCAGGAAGACCCACGAGGTAGGGCTGGCGGAGGCAGGGGCTGACAGCTTGCTGCTGCTCCCGTTGGGGCCCTTCGCGGGGCACTTCTTCCTCCTCCTGCTCATACTGCCGTGATCTCAGGCCTGATGGGGTTCCCAGGACACTGCTTCCCCTGTGCCTCTTCTTTTCTTCTGTCGTTTCAGACTGCCTGCGGCATCATTCCCCTGCTGCTGGGTGAGAGTGAGGCAAGAGAGAGGTAGGGAAAGCCCTTTCCCCTGTAGGGTTGCCTGTACTTCCTCTTGGATGGTGTAGTTTGGGGGAGAACCTCAGGTTGCCAGGGAGACCAGATAAGCAGGAGTTTGATCATGAGTGAAGTCAGATCAGATGGAGACATAGGGAGGGGTGGGCGGCATTAGCGGGATGGACTTTTTCCCTTCTGTCCTTGAGCTAGGAGAAGTTTTTTAGTTCCTTGCTGCTTCATGGATCTGGTAGCCAAGGATATTTAATTATCAGAGAAGTGGATCTGGAACAATGAATCATTTCCCTGCATAATTTTCTGTACACCCAGTCATTGTGGTGTAAGAGTTGGTTGTCAGTGCTGGCTACCAGGAGTAGGGTTTAATGGGGTGGAGTTGAGAAGAAGCTGGCGGAAGCTGAGGCTCTGGGGGAGCAGAGGTGATCTCAGGGAGGGTGTTTTTCTGAAGCTTGTAGTAGGTCTAGTTCTAGTTTCCATCCGGGTGTCTGGGATAATCGTAGTGTTGATAATATTCACAGTCAGAACATAATTAAACACTTAAGTGCCAGGCATGTTCCTTTATATTATTACATTTGCCTGTATCATCTCATTTAATATTTACAGCTATCCTGTGAGGGGGAGGTGGATACTGTTGCCATTCCCTTTTTTGTAATTGAGGAAACTGAAGCACAAATGCCTGAGCAACTTGCCCAAGGTCCATGGCTGCTGGGGCTGTCCGGCCCCAGGTTCCCACTCGTCATTACTACACGACCAGGAGGAAGTCGAGTGGGCTAGGCCTGGAAGTACAGAGTGAACATTTGGGGAGTGTTAGACGCTAAAAAGGGCTATGATAGAAATTGTGTTTGAAAATGGAGTGAAATGAGAATTAAGTAAAAAAAAAAAAGAGAAAGCCTGGCCTTTGTTAGGGGGAGCTTGGAATAGGCCCCATCCCCCTATTGGAGCCGATGCACATCAAACTCCTTTGGCTCCTTATTAAGTGATTGTCTCTAAGCGCTAGACAGACCTTTCTAGACTCGGCTTGTATATTGGGCTGGTACTCGGCAAACCACGTTCCTCCTTTGCCTGCTCTTCCCTGTTAAGCTCTGCTAATAGGGGGGTGCTGAGGGATTCTGGGAGGCTGGAGGAGGGAGAAGGGACATGCTTCATCCTGCTTGCTTACGGTTCTTATCAGCTTCCTTCCAGAAAGGGTCTTTCACTCTCTAGCAGCAGTTGGTTCCGGTCTGCAGCTTCTTTCTGCATCCTGGAACCAGCCTCCTGACATCCCTCGGAGATGCCATCAGACGGCCTCCCAGCCCCATGTGGACCCTCACTGAGAGGCCCTCCTTGGAGCTCCCGAGGTGTTAGCCCCCGCTCCTCGGACATCTGGGTCCCAGCTCTGTGGGTCTCCTCCTCTAAGCTGTCAAATTCTCATAACCCCAAGCCCCCTCTTTGATTCCCCCGGCTCTAGGGGACATAGCTGCTTCCTGCAGCTACTCTGTGTCACTTGTCTTTTCATTTCTCTAATGCCTGTGGAACAATTCTTTATACTAAATGATATCTGTTACAAGACTTCGTGTAACTGGTTTTCCTGACTGACCCCTGGCTGATAAATTTTCCCAAGACCTGGTGCCCTGGCTGGGGAGGGGGCAGAGAAGCCGACACTCAGGATCTGTGGTTCTCAAATTTAAGGACATAGGGAAATCGCTGGAGAAGCGTATTAAAGATGCAGATTCCGTGCCTCTATTTGCAACAATTCTGATTCAGTAGGTTGGATATGGGCTCAAGAATCTGCTTTTTAAACATTTACACACTATACAGAAAATAGATAAACAACAAGGACCTACCATATAGCACAGGGAACTGTATTCAATATCTTTTAATAACCTGTAATGGAAAAGAATCTGAAAAATAATACATCTGTATAACTGAATCACTTGGCTGTACACCTGAAACGTAAATCAACTGTACTTCAATAAAAAAAATAAAATAAAATCAGTTCATCATAAACAAAACAAGGAATCTGCTTTTTAAACAGACATCTTAGGTGTTTCTGAGATGAGTTCAGCTATTAATTACTCTGTCTCGCAGGCTTTGAGAAAAATCTGCCCAAACCCAGGGCTTCTCATGGGGACTGTTTCTTAGATCTGAGGTGGTTGTCTTGGGGCTTAGAAACAGACTTGACTTATTTTTCTTAAACAGGCTTGGGGCTACGGATGTGGTAAGCTTAGACCAGGGGCCCCCAAAGTTGTACACTGGTCCCTGGAGGCTGAACACCCAACCCTTGCTCAGCGCAGCAAGCTCTGATGCAGTCAGCTGGGAGAAAGGAGTTTTCTGCCCAGTCGTGTGTTGTCCACTTGGCAGGCCTTGCCGTCCAGCGAGGGGGATGCCTTTTTCTTATTCCTACACAGACAACGTGCATGTGGCTGAGATGGGTAAGTGGGACCGACCTCGATGTGTAGATACTGGCTCTTCCTTTTGCATTTAGAGCCCTTCCCACTTCCCGGTGGCTTAAGGTTGGAGCAGGAAGGAGCTGGAGACCATCCCCATACCATGTTAAAATACCGTATGAGAACCAGGGCACTCAGCGTCTTTTGGCCTTTGCCAGTGGGTGTATCTGTTTATCTGTGTGAATAGCAATGGACATTCCTTTGTGGAATGTTGGCTTCTATTTGGTTGATTTAATCAGTAAAATGAGTGGGTTTTGCTGGGAGGAGTTGCTACTCCCTCAGAGCAGAACAGGAAGTTTTTCAGTCTTGCCAGATCATGGGGTTTTGAGTTTACAGGGGGTGAGGACTTCAAAGTGACCTTTACTGAGTATAAAAATCCAGTTTGCTCTGTAGGGATGTGTCCCTCCTGCGGTCCAGGGCCTGATGCAGTGTTTCCTAAGATGGATTTGGAGGATTGTCATCGGCTCCTGTCTGTCACATCTCCACATTACCAGGTGTTTTATGTCACCTCTTTGTCATCAAGTGGAATCATTGAAGACCCTACTTTATTTTAGCCTGCCTCATTTTGCATGACTCCTGCATGCTGAGCAGTGGCCAGGGGATTCACTTTTTCAAAACTGAGGGTCCCAACCCACTCTGGTGGAACATTGCTCTTCAGTCTGAGCTTTCCCGTGACACTTGACGACACCAGAATTGAAAGGGATGTTCTACAAACCATAAATGCCTTCAGGCAGATGGCCTTGCAAGGCTTGTTCCTCGACGTTAACTGCCATGTCTACCAACAGCTACCTACTTACAAACACACACAATGAGCATACTGAGTAAAAGTGCTCTGCCTCCTTGCCTCCAGATTATATAGCCTATTGGGCTGAGACTCCTCTGTATTGACCCAGCTTTGAGCACAGCTACACCTCCCTTGTTTACCTAGTCAACCCAGGGAGAGGTTGATGGGAGTTTCATCCACTTAGCAAACAGTTATTGAGGACCTCCTGCGTTCCAGGCAGGGGCCTCAGTGGAAGGGTTGGTTCTAGAGTCATAAGGCTGTGGAGACCAACTCGATGAGCATGTTAAGTGCTGGCATGAGACTGGACTGAGTCCTTAGGGGCAGAGAGGAAGTAACTAACTCTGCCTGGGGCTGTTAAAGAAGGCAGCATCTCAAGTGATTCGTAGCTAATCCCTGGGACTGTGTTGTCAAAGCCCCCCACCCCACCCAAACAGGATGATCTTTTTCTTAAACAATAAATACACATTCACGGACAGAGAGATCATATGTTTCACTCCAACTTTTCTGTTGGTCAGCATTAGAATTAGTGTCAGCGTTAGAACTCGAATCTTAGAATAACTGTTGTTTCAGCTTTAAGGGATCTAACCTTGAAGTGAGTGCTCTTCAGACTACAGCTGTTCCCCCTTATCCATGGGGGACGTGTTTTAAGACCCCCAGTAGATGCCTGAAACAGCAGATAGTACTGAACCCTACATATACTATGTTTTTTTTTCCCTGTACATACCTACCTATGATCAGGCTTTACCTGATGGCAAGCACTGCGATACCTTGACAGTTGATCTGATAACCTTAGATGGCTACTAAGTGACTTACAAGTGGGATACGCTGGACAAAGGGACGATTCACGTCCAGGATGGGATGGAGTGGGATTTCATCACACTACTCAGAATGGCACAAAATTTAAACCTTGCAAATTGTTTATTTCTGGAATTTTCCATGTAATGTTTTTCGATCACGGTTGACCTTGGGTAACTAAAATCACGGAAAGCGAAACCACAAAAAAGCGGGGGGGGGGGGGGACGACTGTAATTGTGAAATGTTTTTTAAACTGGCAAGTAATCGTATTTACAGAGTGACTCTTTTATCTACTGTGTATTATTAAGGAAACCAGAAATGTCTAGGAGTAAATCACAGTATCAGTCACATTGAGTTAGATGGAAGTTAGAGTCTGATCCATAACAGCTTCTTATCCCATACATACCACTCCTCTTTAACCAGGTACCTAGACTTTACCTGTATCCCTTAATAATAATTTTCTTTGTGTTAGATAATCCCAGTCCACTTTCTGAGTTTAGTAAGGGTAGTATAGAGCTGTGTTTAAAATTTTTAAAACATATTTAATTGTTGCTTTAGGTGTAGCTTGAGGTCCAAGGTGAGCATATGACATTCATTCCAGTTTGATTCCACACACCAGTTTCCCTGTATCTCCCTTACGATCAGAGCCCCGGGTGACTTTTTGTTTTTCTGTGGTATTATCAGATGGCTCTTGCTGAGTTACACACAAGCCTTGCTTTTCTTTCCTGAGGTCTGTGACCTCTAAAGGTTTTAACAAGCCAGGCTTTCCCAGGGAAGGTAGTTTATCCAGGTCAGTGGTGAAATACAAGTTCATTCACTGAGTGACCATTTCTGTAGTTCACCCTGGTCTTTATGATTTTTTATAGTAAGCTCTAAATCTGCTCCAACAACCCCAGAAGGAGGCTCTGCTCGGTGGTTCTTTTGACCGAGGCAGAAGGACATAACTCAATCAGCTTGGCTGTTACACAAGCCAGGTTGCTTACGAGGGTCATCTGTTTGTAGCTGCCGTGAGAAATGTGGCCTTGCTGTGCCCGGCCTGGTGTATCCTGACAGGCCAGCAGTAGCATCTGTTTTGTAAAAGAATCTGTCCAGAAAATTGCACATAACACCTGTCTCACTGTTTCTGTTCTTTGTGTTTGACTTGAGAGTTTACTGTGCCCGTGTTCCTTCCACACAGAATGCACCAAACGACCGAATAGCTCTGATGGCTTTCTCTTTGTATGAAGTAGCAGGATGCGGTGGATGGCCATGTGGTGACCTGCTGTAAATGAGTGTGGGCCCATGTCCTGAGTATGTTTGCGTATTATGTTGAACCATAGGAAATGTGACCATTTTTGATCTAGAAGAATGACAGCTTCGTATGTGTAATCGAATAGATAATTTTAAATTTGTACCTTCAGGTAAGGAAGGGTACACATTTGAAGCCAACTAGCAGTCACCCAGGGAGGCAAATACAGCCTGTGGCGAGCTTCTTCTTTTTTTTTTTTTTTTTAAAATATATTTTAAAATTTTCTTTGTTTTATTTATTTATTTTTGGCTGCATTGGATCTTCGTTGCGGTACACGGGCTTCTCATTGCAGTGGCTTCTCTTGTTGCAGAGCACGGGCTGTCGGCACACGGGCTTCAGTAGTTGTGGCTCGCGGGCTCCAGAGCACAGGCTTAGTAGTTGTGGCGCACGGGCTTAGTTGCTCCACGGCATGTGGGATCTTCCCGGACCAGGGCTCGAACCCGTGTCCCCTGCATTGGCAGGCGGATTCTTAACCACTGTGCCACCAGGGAAGCCCATATGGCAAGCTTTTATGTGACTTACCATATTTTTATGTTTTTAAACATAAATTGCTAACCTTAATTTAGGAGCTCTCACACAAAATTCTGGATTTTCAGCTTTTCTGCGAGAATCAGAATCTTGACCCGGTAGGTCAGTGATGTCACATGGCGCCAGTGGACTGAGGCAGAGTGGCAGCTGTGTCCCCGTGGAGCTCACGTGTGTGTCCATTCACGCCCTGGCCAGCTTGTGGTCCTCATGGGACCTGATGGGCCTCATGAGCTATGAGGTTGGACACATGACATAAATAGGGCACCTCGAGCAAGTTGGGTGAAGAGAGAATTGGAAGAAATCAGCTGGACCAAAGTCATCTGTTTTGTTTACTGCATACCAGCAGCCAGCACCCCAAAAAGGAAAGCCTGATACAGCTCTGGACTCTATTCACTAAAAAAGGACAGCTATGCATAATTAAGGAGCTTTCTCAGGTGCTAAAAGATGCACAAACTCTTGTTAAAGTTTCGGCTTGGTGCTCTTCATTTAAGTAGCGTATGATGACAGAATTTGCTTCCCCTGGCCACCATTCCTGTCACAGGCTAATGTAATACCTTTCCTGTTTACCTTTTTAAATCCTGACATTTATGGGAAGGGGTTACTGAACAATCGACCAATTGTCCTAACTTTAACATGAAAGTTCTTGTCGACTAATACATATTTTAAGAGTTCCAGATATTTATTGTTACACTGGTTGTAATGTGGGGGGAACTGGACATAAAAAACGTACTCATCAATAAAAGAAGGGCTGAATAAATTGTGGTACATCAACACCGTGAAATACTATGTGGTGTTAACATGACAAATTGACAGGACACCAGCTGACCTGGAGGGATTTCCCTGAGGAGTAATTCTAGCTGAGATTTAATTAGTACTTCCTGTGTGCTAGGCACGGTTCCAAGGGCTTTCCACGTATTAACTCATTTGATCTTCACAGCTGCCCTGTGAACTCGGTGCTATTATTGACATCTTACAAGGGAAGAAACTGAGGCATGGAGATGTTAAGAAGGTTGTCCAAGGACAAGCAGCTAGTATGTAGCAGGGCTAGGATATGAACTCGTGCAATCTGGATGAACAAAGACTTCTTAAAATCATTTTGTTTGGCTAGATATCAAAGTACATTTTCAGCGAGAAATGTAGCTATAGGATATTAATTCATAGCTGTTCCTGAATTCTCTGGGTTATTCTCTTATATCTTAGACTCTTAAACTCATCATGCTGTATCAGACCTTAGAAATCATTTAGTCTTCTGGTTTTCCAGTTTAGCCCACCTGTTCCCCCCCTTTTAAACCGACTGAATCTTCCTGGTGAGCAAAATGAAACTTAGTCCTGACCTGGAGCTACTTTGCCCTCACTCTTTTCCCCAGTACAAACTACAGATATAGTCCATCTCCTTCATGTTACAGATGGAGAAATGAGTCCCAGAGATAGAGCCTAACGTTTATTGAGTCGATGTTTTCCAGGGATGTGAAACTCATTGTTATTAAGCCTTGCAGGTAGATTTTATTATGCCCATTAAGGAAACGGAGGTATAGGTAGAAATAGGGCCAGTGTCACAGAGGGAATCAGTATCAGGGTTGGATAGAATCCCTGTCTAACCTTCTTCTCAAGGGTCTTACTAACCTACGACTTGAGAATTACAGAGGCCTTTCAGAGGCCCTTCAGTTGTATCTTGTCTCCTATTGCTGTTGGAATTAATTAGGACGTTTTTGAGAACTTCTAACTTATATGGCATAATTTAGCATAGGTGATCGTGGGAGAGGGACTTCAGAACAGACAAGGAAAGCTTTTTGTATTAGTCAGCTTGGGCTGCCATAATAAAATACCTTAAGAATGGGTGCCTTCAACAACAGAAATTTCTTTCTCCCTGTTTTGGAGGCTGGGAAGTCCATGTCAGGGTGCTGGGTGATCTGGCTTCTGATGAGAGCTGGCCTCCCTTCCCTTCCTGTCCTCAGCCACATGGTGAGGGGCTAGACTTGATGGTCTTGAAGGCTCCCTGCACCTCTAAAGTTGTTCTTGATCTCTCTTAACAGTTGAAGGAAATCTTTGGATTCAAAATAGACTGTTCCAAATTGTCCAATGGGTGGTTAAATCCATTCATGCTGTGACAGTCACCTCAGGTCCTAAAGCTTTCATATTTCTTTCTAGAGATGAGAAGCTGCCAGTTGTTCTTTAGTCAGCTGTAGTTATAAAGCAGTAACAATCCTCTAGGTGTATGGCTCTAATAAAAGACTTTCCCCAACACTCCCTCCCCCTTTTAAATTAAAAAAATTTTAAAAATATATTATTTTTTAAATTAAAAAAAGTTTTCTACAATTTTTAAAGATTACTTTCTACTTACAGCTGCTACAAAATATTGGCTATATTCCCCATGTTGTACAGTACATCCTTGAGCCTATCTTTTTTTTTTTTTTTTTTTTTTTTTTTGCGGTACGCGGGCCTCTCACTGTTGTGGCCTCTCCCGCTGCGGAGCACAGGCTCCGGATGCGCAGGCTCAGCGGCCATGGCTCACGGGCCCAGCTGCTCCGTGGCACGTGGGATCTTCCCGGACCGGGGCACGAACCCGTGTCCCCTGCATCGGCAGGCGGACTCTAAACCACTGCGCCACCAGGGAAGCCCTTGAGCCTATCTTATACCTGATAGATTGTATCTCTCACTCCGCCACCCCTTTATTGTCCCTCCTCCTCTCCCCACTGGTAACCACTAGCTTGTTCTCTCTAACTGTGAGTCTGCTTCTTTTGTGATATATTTGCTAGCTGTTTTATTTTTGAGATTCCACGTGTAAGTGATTTCATACAGTATTCGTCTTTCTCTGATTTATTTCACTTAGCATAAGGTCCTCCAAGTCCATCCACGTTGCTAGCTGCAAATGGCAAAACTTCATTCTTATTTATGACTAATATTCCTCTGTGTGTGTGTGTGTGTGTGTGTGTGTGTATGTATGTGTATGTATGTATGTATGTATGTATCATATCCTCTTTATCCACTCATCTGTTGATGGACACTTAGGTTGCTTCCATATCTCGGCAGTTGCAAATAATGCTGCTATGAACATTGGGGTGCCTGCATCATTTCATATTAGTGTGTTTGTTGTTTTTGGATGTATAACCAGGAGTGGAATTACTGGGTCATATGGTAGTTCTATTTTTAGTTTTTTGACAAACCTCCATATTGTTTTCCACAGTGGCTACACCAATTTATATTCCCACCAGCAGTGTACATGGGTTCTCTTTTCTCCACATCCTCACCAACGTATGTTATTTGTGCTCTTTTTGATGATAACCGTTCTGACAGGTATGAGGTGTTATCTCATTGTGGTTTCGATTTGCATTTCCTTGATGATTGGCGATGTTGTGCATCTTTTCATGTGCCTGTTGACCACCTGCATGTCCTCTTTGGAAAAATGACTATTCAGTTCTTCTGCACATTTTAAAATCAGTTTGTTTTTTCAAGTTGAGTTGTATGAGCTCTTTACATGTTTTAGATATTAATCTCTTATTAGACATATCATTTGCAAATAGTTTCTCCCATTCAGTAGGTTGTCTTTTCATTTTTTTTTTTAACATTTTTATTGGAGTATAATTGCTTTACAATGGTGGGTTAGGTTCTGCTGTATAACAAAGTGAATCAGCTATACATATACATATATCCCCATATCTCCTCCTTCTTGCGTCTCCCTCCCACCCTCGCTATCCCACCCCTCTAGGTGGATACAAAACACCTAGCTGATCTCCCTGTGCTATGTAGCTGCTTCCCACTAGCTATCTATTTTACATTTGGTAGTGTATGTACGTTCATTGCCACTCTCTCACTTCGTCCCAGCTTACCCGTCCCCCTCCCCGTGTCCTCAAGTCCATTCCCTATGTCTGTGTCTTTATTCCTGTCCTGCCCCTAGGTTCTTCAGAACCTTTTTTAAAAAAATTTTTTTAGATTCCATATGTGTGTTAGCATACGGTATTTGTTTCTCTCTTTCTGACTTACTTCACTCTGTATGACAGTCTCTAGGTCCATCCACCTCACTACAAATAACTCAATTTTGTTTCTTTTCATGGCTGAGTAATATTCCATTGTATATATGTGCCACATCTTCTTTATCCATTCATCTGTCGATGGACACTTAGGTTGCTTCCATGTCCTGGCTATTGTAAATAGTGCTGCAGTGAACATTGTGACATGACTCTTTCTGAAATACGGTTTTCTCAGGGTATATGCCCAGTAGTGGGATTGCTGGGCCATATGGTAGTTCTATTTTTAGTTTCTTAAGGAGCCTCCATACTGTTCTCCATAGTGGCTGTATCAATTTACATTCCAACCAGCAGTGCAAGAGGGTTCCCTTTTCTCCACACCCTCTCCAACATTTATTGTTTGTAGATTTTTTTTTTTTTTTTTTGCAGTACGCGGGTCTCTCACTGTTGTGGCCTCTCCCGTTGCGGAGCACAGGCTCCAGACGCGCAGGCTCAGCGGCCACGGCTCACGGGCCCAGCCGCTCTGCGGCAGGTGGGATCTTCCCGGACTGGGGCACGAACCCTTGTCCCCTGCATCGGCAGGCGGACTCTCAACCACTGTGCCACCAGGGAAGCCCTGTAACATTCTTTATATTAAAGTCTGTTTTATCTGATATGAGTATTGCTACTCCAGCTTTCTTTTGATATCCATTTGCATGGAATATCTTTTTCCATACCCTCACTTTCAGTCTCTGTGTGTCCCTAGGTCTGAAGTGGGTCTCTTGTAGGCAGCATATATATGGGTCTTGTTTTTGTATGCATTCAGCCAATCTATGTCTTTTGGTTGGACCATCTAGTCCATTTTCATTTAAGGTAGTTTTCCATATTTGTGTTCCTATTACCATTTTCTTAATTGTTTTGAGTTTGTTATTGTAAGTCTTTTGCTTCTCTTGTGTTTCCTGCCTAGAGAAGTTCCTTTAGCATTTGTTTTAAAGCTGGTTTGGTGGTGCTGAATTCTCTTAGCTTTTGCTTGTCTGTAAAGGTTTTAACTTCTCCGTTGAATCTGAATGAGATCCTTGCTGGGTGGAGTAACCTTGGTTGTAGGTTTTTCTCTTTCATCACTTTAAATATATCCAGCCACTCCCTTCTGGCTTGCAGAGTGTCTGCTGAAAGATCAGCTGTTAACCTCATGGGAATTCCCTTGTATGTTATTTGTTGTTTTTTTCCTTACTGGTTTTAATATTTTTCTTTGTATTTAATTTTTGATAATTTGATTAATATGTGGTTTGGCATGTTTTTCATTGGATTTATCCTGTATGGGACTCTCTGTGCTTCCTGGACTTGATTGACTATCTCCTTTCCCACATTAGGGAAGTTTTCAACTGTAATCTCTTCAATTATTTTCTCAGTCCCTTTCTTTCTCTTTCTCTCTTTTCTTCTGGGACACCCCCCCCCCCCCCCCCCCCCCCCCATAATTCGAATGTTGGTGGGTTTAATGTTGTCCCAGAGGTCTCTGAGACTGTCCTGCATTCTTTTCATTGCTTTTTCTTTATTCTGCTCTGCAGTAGTTATTTCCACTATTTTATCTTCCAGGTCACTTATCCATTCTTTTGCCTCAGTTTTTCTGCTATTGATTCCTTCTAGAGAATTTTTAATTTCATTTATTGTGTTGTTCATCATTGGTTGTTTGCTCTTTAGTTCTTCTAGGTTCTTTTTAAACGTTTCTTGTATTTTCTCCTTTCTGTTTCCAAGATTTTTTTTTGTGTGTGTGGTCTGCGGGCCTCTCGCTGTTGTGGCCTCTCCCGTTGCGGAGCACAGGCTCCGGACGAGCAGGCTCAGTGGCCACGGCTGACGGACCCTGCTGCTCTGCAGCATATGGGATCTTCCCGGACCGGGACACGAACCCGTGTCCTCTGCCTCGGCAGGCGGACTCTCAACCACTGCGCCACCAGGGAAGCCCTGTTTCCAAGATTTTGGATCATCTTTATTATTCTGAATTCTTTTTCAGGTAGACTGCCTATTTCCTCTTCATTTGTTAGGTCTGGTGGGTTTTTACCTTGCTGCTTCATCTGCTGTGTGTTTCTCTGTCTTCTCATTTTGATTATCTTACTGTGTTTGGGGTCTCCTTGTTGCAGGCTGCAGGTTCGTAGTTCCCGTTGTTTTTGGTGTCTTCCCCAAGTGGGTAAGGTTGGTTCAGTGGGTTGTGTAGGCTTCCTGGTGGAGGGGACTGGTGCCTGTGTTCTGGTGGATGAGGCTGGATCTTGTCCTTCCTGTGGGCAGGACCACATCTGGTGGTGTGTTTTGGGGTGTCTGTGAACTTATTATGATTTTAGGCAGCCTCTCTGCTAATGGGTGGGTTCGTGTTCCTGTCTTGCTAGTTGTTTGACATAGGGTGTCTAGCAGTGTAGCTTGCTGGCCGTTGAGTGGAGTTGGGTCTTAGCATTGAGATTGAGATCTCTGGGAGAGCTTTTGCCGTTTGATATTACATGGGTCCGGGAGGTCTCTGGTGGACCAGTGTACTGAACTCGGCTCTCCTACCTCAAAGTCTCAGGCCTGACTGACACCCGGCTGGAGCACCAAGACTCTCTCAGCCATATGGCTCCAAACTCCGGAGCTCCACACTCAGAGGCCCTCTTTTGCACGTGCTGTCTCTCCCCTTCTGCCATTTTAAATTTTTTAATTAATTGATTGTTTGATTTTTGGTTGTGTCAGGTCTTAGTTGCAGCATGTGAACTCTTAGTTGTGGCATGCATGTGCGATGTAGTTCTCTGACCAGGGATCGAAGCTGTGTCCCCTGCATTGGGAGGCGAGTTCTTAACCACTGAGCCACCAGGGAAGTCCCTGTCTTTTCATTTTGTCAGTGGTCTCCTTTGCTGTGCAAAAGCCAACTCAACATCCCTTCCCCTTTTTAGAATTCTTCTTTGTGTCCATATTCTTGCGTTTGGCTGTGGAAACCAGAAGGCTTTTATAGTCAAGGGCTTAACTGACTGGGTGTGGTAGTCCCATATTATGTACACTTATTTTACCGTTTCTGGGAATTTGTTTTCTTCTTTCCTGTTTTGCAGTTTTCCCAATGTGAGAATGTTCTGGGATGTGGATGGAGGATGGAGGGGTGGGGTTGGGGGGCGATTTACAACAGGTAGGGCTGAGCTTCCCATCAGCAGCTTGTTAAAGACTTTTGTTGATTTCTCTGCTGGGTACCAGGCCCAGCGCTAACTTGCTACTTATCACTTTCTCTGTGGCTCCCTTCAGTGATGGTCTCTTGTTCTGGAGACCTTGACTGGAAAATACACTCTGCTATCAGCAGGGCTCTTTGTAGTGTTTGGCCCTGGTATCTGGAACATTCTGGATTGAGCCCAACATGCTGCGATCTGCAGGGCCGGTGAGGTTGATCCAGTGGGACTTGGAGTAACAGCGGATGGAGAAGCAGTGAGGTTAGGGACAGGCAGCCCCTTTTAAACAATCTGTGACAGTGGCGTTTGCTCCTTGCACCGAGCTCTAGAGAGAGTGAGGTTCTCTAGGTTGTTCCTCTTTTCTTCAACCATATAGGGCAGAAAATGTTTTCCTAGGAAGGGCAAAAGAAGGAAGGAAAGGGAGAGGTGCGCTTCTGACTTGTGGGAGGTAGGAAAAAACCATGGACGTTAAGAGTCCCGCAGACCTGACTCAGATCCCGGCTCAGGTACTTGTTAACTGTGTGGGCAAGTTTTCCGAGTCCCAGTGTTCTCACATATAAAATGAGGTTAATAACAAAAACTGCACAGGCTTGTAGCAAGAATTATGCGAGGAAAATGCCGACTATATAGTGGATGGTCAGTATCTGTGGAGTTTCTTCCCCAGTGAACACAGGTGGGACTTCCTGGAACAGAAGCCGTGAACTTGGAGACCTGTCTTTGGAGCATTAGGGTGACCTGCTCGGGTCATAGATCAGGGGGCCAGAGCTGATGATGAGACCACAGGGCAGAACTTCAGTGCTTAAACACACCCATTCGGGCACTTCTTTGGGGTGGGAAAGCCTTTATTTGCACAAGAAGTGTCGTGCGTTTCTCTCACGTGTGTCAGAAAATCTAAAACTGGTCTCCCCTCCTTATTGACAAAAGATCCTCCCTCCTGCCCTTTGGACGAGATTCGGTGACTCATTTGGGAAAGAGTACCCAAAGAAAAACTTGAAGGAGAAAAGCGGACGGTCACATCTGCCCCCTTTTGCACAGTCCCGAGTACAGGCTGTTTCTCTCCTTGGCAGTCTTGCAGGGAGAGGATTTATGTGATGAGAATGAGATTTTTGGTATTCTTTGCAGAATTGAGATGCCTTAACCTGGAGGTCTTTTTGCCCCTACGGAATACAAATCCGATTAGGAGCTCTTTGTTCTCTGCCACAAATCATTACACGTCTACAGTTTGCTCTTATAAAATATGGATGATGACATGACTCTGTCTCTTAGGAATTTGAGTGCATTAGCTAATGATCATGAAACCTTAGAAATGGGAAATGCATATGAATGCTGAGAGCTTTTGTAATTACACATTTGCATCATTTTGCTTGGTATCCTTGAAAAGTCCTGCTTTCAGCATGAGAATACTCAGGTTGATTCCTGTTCTTCTAATTGTAGAGCAAAATTGGAAGAAATAAGCTCACAGAGTGCTCAGAGTAGATAAGTTGTCACAGCATCTCATGGAAGCCCTGAAGTAGCTCAGGCTGGAGTGGTTTGGTTTGGGCTGAAGGGGGAGGAGAGCTTGAGATACTGTAAAGGCACTGAAATGGGAAGGCATCAGCATGAGACGATGGTAATGGCGTCCACACAGGGGTGTGCTTAGATGCTTATGTCTCTTATTCTGTTTTTAAAATTTTAATTAATTATTTTTGGCAGCATTGGGTCTTCGTTGCTGTGCTCGGGCTTGCTCTAGTTGCGGTGAGCGGGCTTCTCATTGCAGTGGTTTCTGTTGCGGAGCACGGGCTCTAGGTGCGCAGGCTTCAGTAGTTGTGGCTTGAGGGTTCCAGAGCGCAGGCTCAGTGGTTGTGGCGCACGGGCTTAGTTGCTCCGTGGCATGTGGGATCTTCACGGTCCAGGGCTTGAACCCGTGTCCCCTGCATTGGCAGGTGGATTCTTAACCACTGCTCCATCAGGGAAGCCCTCTCTTATTCTTGTGACATGAGACCCATCACTTTCTCAGCCTTTGTTCAGGGCAGCAGTGAACACCCTGTATTGCAATGGGCTCTTTTTTTTTTTTACACCTTTATTGGGGTATAATTGCTTTACAATGGTGTGTTAGTTTCTGCTTTATAACAAAGTGAATCAGTTATACATATACATATGTTCCCATATGCAATGGGCTCTTTTGATGTGGGTCACCTTCCTGGATTGTTAAGCCTCTGAAGTGCAGGTACTGTCTTTGTATTCTCTAGAAACATGCAGTTTTTCCTTCTTCTCCTTCATAGAATTACTTTCGGACTTAAGAAACTCTTTAAAAAGATGTCAAATGATAATGTTTTGAATACTTTGAGTAGAAACTTAAAAAAAATAGATATTAATTTGTGAAGGGGGTCACAGATAGTAACCAGACAGTGTGCCACTTGATAACTGATGTTGTTTTTATTTCGTTTCAGGCAGTGGCGCTACAGCTGTGGTGCAGGCTGCTCTATGTAAACCCAGGCAAGAACGTGTAGCAATAAAGCGGATCAACTTGGAAAAATGCCAGACCAGCATGGATGAACTATTAGTAAGTAAAAGTGAAGGGGATACTGCTCGTTGCTTTTCTTAACTCATGGATACATAGAGATGGGCCGGAGAAGCAGGAGAGCAGAGAGCAGAGGCGACTTGGTGTTTTCTCCTGTTCGGACACACTTATTTCTTGGAAAGCAGCCCACATGGCTCTTTTCTCCTTATGATTGTGTTGTGTAATATACAGCTTACTTTGCTTTGACAAACAGAATTTTGCTCAGTCCTCATAATCCCCAGGTGGGGAAGGCCTCAGTGTTAACACTCTTTTTTATGAAATGAGGGAACAGACTCAGATGACCTAAGGTCATGTGATACTGAGTGCAGAGACTCAGATGACCTAAGGTAATGTGATACTGAGTGCAGAGTTAGATGGTGAGCTTCTGGTCCTCAGTCTTGAATCCTGATGCAACTAGGACTTACTCCCTAAACAATTTGCTGGTCATTTTGGCTTTCATAAATTACAAAATCTCCTATAAATTTCAGTTATTCAAAATACTGCTGGGTAGCTTGCATTCTTACTGGCTAATGACAGGAGTTTATTTTTTGTACAGGGCAACTTGTACTTCTTCTAAATAAAGTACATTACATAAATAACTGGAGCTTGTCGGTGTGGATATGACTGTAGTACCATTGGTTGGTTGAAGGAACATTTGCTTTAGGCTTAGCTGACTCATTATTAAATGAAGAGCTTGGCAAATGGTTATTAGTTGCCCAGCAAACTGTGAAGGGTTTGAGAGTTTAATCTCATAAATATAGTTGTCGATCCGGTTGCCAATTTTCTTTTTTTCCTTTTGGTCATTTATTTGAGGATAATAGAATATTGCAGTGGAGGAGTTAACTGATTGGTTATCCCAACACTAATCCCAGGACAAATATTAGTCCAATAGCTCCATACACGCTACAAAGTGTAATGACAGTTGGCTCCAAATGAAGAAGCCTTTTGTTAAAGCCTACATTGGGGGAATGGAATGTCATTAACAAGAGCTTTTTTGTCTTTACTCAGAATATAGCTTTTACTTCAGGCATAATTACAGTACACAGCTATAGTATAAATTAAGTACTAGGATAAAGCTGTACTTTTCCAGATCTATTCGGTCTTACATTTCAAATTAGACTACACAAGGCATAGTTTTCACTGGGATTGAAGCAACAGATTGCCGGCTAAAACTCAGATTAAAGGAAGGGCTTCCACAACTTAATGTTAATTTCCAAAAAAAAAAAAAAAAAAAAAACTTTTTTTTTTTTTTTTTTGCATACATTTAAGGCTTTTAGTCTCTTCGAAATTTCAGCTGTGCTTTGCTCTTACTGAAATTATTACTGCATACTTCTGTTGCTTGTTATCATGGTGACCAATAAAATTGTGCCTTTGTCATCGGACCAGTTTTCAAGATCACTTTCCGGAGTGGAAAAAGCTTTAAACAAACTGTGGAGAGAGCTGTGTCCTGCTTTCGCCACTAACTTGTTTTTCAATTTTCGTCAAGTTACCTAACGGCTCTTGCACGCTTTAAAAAGAGCTGAATCCCAAGATCTCTAAGATCCCATTAGGAGTCCTCAAGTTCTGTGGCTATACAAAGTACACATTAATTTTTAAAAAACCTTGGAGTATACATTTATACTTATGCCCTATTTGGAAATAGCACTCTTGGCCATGACAACTTTGCCCATGATAGTTGTATTTGATCGTGGTGTTCTGCTGGAGGTCTCACAGCCATCTTTTTACCACCAGCAGAATATTTATACACAATATGTGTAAGGCTTGTGTGTACTTGTATCTGACAGCTCTGAAAGCAGCCTGCTGGGCTGATGCTTTGGTCTCTGGTTCCTACCAAGCTGTCAGTTGCCCAAAGCTTCCGTGTTTTTCCCTTGCTGACTTCTTACCAGCAATCGGCTGCCAGCGATGATAGCTGTGTAAGGGTCCTAGTGGAGGCATGAGGGAGAGACTGTCATTCCGGGCCATTTTCTCTATTACCCCGGCACCAGGAACCATAGCTGTGTCATTTGGAGTTACTCGTAATTTAGTCAGAGCTGTCAGTGTGAGGACTGGTGCTTTTACGGCTTTGTGCTTGGCTCCATTAATCTGAGGTCTTAAGATTTACAAGTCTGCTTATTAGCAGTTAATTTATTTCTTTCGTTCTTCCCCCCTGCACCCCCGTCCCAGCAATGCCCATGTTGTGTTAATGGAGTGTAGTGTATGTGCATAATTATCTGTTTTTCATTTTAAAAGATGTATTGATTTGTTGCCCTGATCTTTCCTTAATTTCAAACCTTTGACCTTTCGATGTCTTGCTATTTCTAGGGATGGGGAGAATGGCTCTGGTTCTTTAGGACACAAAACTCCCAGGTCCTTTGCAAACAAAAAGAAATGGAATTTACAGTATAGGCTGCCTAAAGTTGGCAGGCCTTTGTAGCCCAGCTATCGGCACACGATTGTGTGGCGCAAAGTTGCTGTAATCCTTTTCGATTTCTAATCCTGCTGCTGCTCGCGCTTTTATTATCTCTGTGGGTTCACATTTTGGCAGTGTTTGGACATCCGGTATCCTAATAATCCTTTAATTCTGTGTGTGTGTGTGTATTATATACAGGTCAGTGCCTTGCGTCCTTTCACAGACTGTGCCCTGTGTTGACTGGAAACCATTGTCCTTATAAGAAACAATGGCCGCTGGAATCCTTATCTTGTGGGAGTGTTATGTTATAGAAGTCACAGTTATCAACTATTTGCTGGCTACAGGAACAGCTGCCTCCCCTGTTGAAACTCTCACCTCCCACCCCTACTGTCTGCCCTGTCCCTACCCCGCTGCCCTGACTCCCATAGGTGGGATTTACCCGTGGAGGTTGGGTATGATGGCAGAGAACAGTTTTGGAAAACTGGCCCTGGACTATGCTTCTTTATGTGATGGAGGCTGTCCGAGTTTTCCATGGTCATAGAGTTTGTCCGAGGTTTGACTGAAGAAGATTCGAGTGGTCATGATTTCTTTTCCTTTTTTTAAATTTATTTTTTAATTGAAGTATCATGATTTCTGAAGCAAAGTAATAATCACGGTGTCATCTTCTCAGAGAATGAAGGGAGGAAAAGAAATGTTCAGTGAGATCACTGGTGCTAAACAATTGGTAATTTAAATAAAATTTAGGCTGTTGAAATAAATACTGTAATATCCTCAGAGATACTAATTTATTTGGTAAATACTTGAGTTTCTCCATTGTGCTTAGGCCCGTAAAAAGGACGAGTTTGGGGTATATACATGAGAGGACAAAGGTATACACTCACTAAAAATTCATTTCATTTTAACAATTAGATTAGAACACCCTAGAGTAAATGTCTTCCTTGGCATCACATGAGTAGCATTTAACCTACTCAGTCTAAACTAATTATTTTTCTATGCATTCTTTTGAATTTTCTTATGTGTTTTTGACTTCGGCTTATACATCCTAATCTTGCTAGGTTTGATGATCTTGGTGGTTAATTTGCCAGGAGCCAAGGGGTTTTACTGGTCTGTTCTGTATTCTTAACCATCCCAACCTAGATACTTTGATGATTTCTGAGAGTTGTTAATCCCATGTTTGTTGTTAACCCCATATTTTGTTAATCCCACAGTGTTAAAAATGACTAATTGTAATTAGCTTAACACCCTCTGGGAGATATAGTTTTAGAGCAGAATTTGTTCACTCCATAGTTATTAAAACCCTGCTAGATGGTAGGCACTGAGCTAGATGGTGGGAAAACAAAGAGGGGTCTTTTTTGTTGTGGAGCCCAGGGACTGGCCAGTGAGTCTCTTCATTTTGGTATTGGGTTGGTGAGATGTTTGAGCTAGGAATATCTTTCTGCAGATTTCCTCTTTATTTGTCTAGAAATGGGTTAGCAGATTGATAGATTCTCTAATGTGTACTCCATTGAGGAAGTTCTTGCTTTCCAGTAGGAACTTAAGGCTTGCTAAGTGGGTCTGACCCACCGTCACGCAGACTAGTATATTCTTGTTGAAGATGGCCTCGAGGTTTCTTGTAAGGCCTTGGTTCTCTGGTTTGTGGTCAACCTCAAAGGTTAGGGATGCTACTCGAGGGCACACTTGGCTTCCGTTAAAATTTATTACGTGGGTGGAGAATTTATTCCGTGGATAGATGACTTTTCTGAAGTCATCTATCTTTTTCAGTCTCTGTTAAACCAGGTGACAGTGAATTCCATAAATGTGACACAGTCCTTCCTTTTATTTATCCTAAATCCCACTTTTTTCAGCCTTCAGGGCACACTCTCCTTTAGTTCTGCCCAGGGATTGTTGAACATTTTGGGTCATCATCTTACTTGACTTTATGATTTTTAGATTTTAATCATATCCTTCTCAATTTTTTTTCTCTAGACTGGAATTCTCATATTTTTAGTCTGTCCTTGGTACTGAGTCACAGAAAACTCAGTACCATTTCCTCATTCTTTAATATACATCAGTGCCATCAAATCTTACAGTTTAATTCTTAGCGGCAGGAGCGCTTTAGGTGTAGGAAAAATCATGGCCCTGGGCTGGGACAAAGTGCTTATTTCTTAAAAAACACCTATGCACCAGTGATGAATGCTGAAATTTGTGGCAGAGGGAAGATTGCTTCCTGGGTCAGAGGGCCTGCATTCTCCACTTGGGTCCTGGACTTGGGATGAATCACTTTCACTTCTGGTGCACAGTCTCCTCATTTGTTCAATAAGGAAGTATACTCGAAGGCAAAAATTTATTTTCACCACCAAAAGTTCTATGATTCTGTGTATTTAAAAATTAATTCTTTTAATGAAATCCCCTTTTAAAATCATTTAAATAGAAACACTAATTACTAGCAAATTATGCTTTATAATTCAGGATGCTTTATAATTCAGGATAGTGTCAAGTCCCTCCAGTGTTGTGGTGTAACGATAAAAATTCACCATAAATTCGTAGATTTGGGTACACAGAGGGCCATCTGTTTCTCCTATGTACATAATGAAAAAATTTCTCAGTCTTGAAATAGAACAACTCTAGCATTTGCCCTTCTCTTCCTGTATCATCTTATAAAGATATTTTGCTCTCACTGACAGTATTTGTAAGTAAATCGTGCTTACATTGCTCAGAACGAAGCCCTGCTCTCATTTTGCTTTCTGCTATAGTGCTATTTTATTTATATATTTATTTTTTAATAAATTTCTTTCTTTCTCCTCCCGCCGCCCGCGCGGGCTTCTGATTGCAGTGGCTTTTCTTGTTGTGGAGCACAGACTCTAGGCACGTGGGCTTCAGTAGCTGTGGCACGTGGGCTCAGTAGTTGTAGCTCACAGGCTCTAGAGTGCAGGATCAGTAGTTGTGGCACATGGGCTTAGTTGCTCCGCAACATGTGGGATCTTCCCAGCCCAGGGCCCGAACCTGTGTCACCTGCATTGGCAGGTGGATTCTTAACCACTGCGCCCCTAGGGAAGTCCCTATTTTATTAATTATTTTGCTTTTCTCTTGATCTGCAGTTCCCTCTGTACTCCCCTTTCTCTACCCCTGACCCTTTACCTTTTCCCCCTCACTCCTTCCATACTTTCCTTCCATTTCTTTAGAGGAGTGAATTAGCTATGATTTGTAGGTTATTTTGGAGAATAAAGCTCTAGATATTGACTTTGCCCAATGGTCATTTGAGAGAGTAGTTATCTCCTATTATCTGACACAGGCTTCTCTCTTCCTTTTAAAATTAAATTATAGTATTTGGGGACCTCTAAGCAGTTCCTCTAGTCAGAAGGCCTTTTTTCCCTTTTAATTGAGATTTTAAAAAATGAAGAAGAAAATTTCTTCTGGTGCATTTTAACCCAATCTCTGTAATTGTGTTAATACTTTTGCAAATCTTGTTTATTATAGAAAAAAATTTATACCAGTTTGAGGACATCAGCTTAAAAAGCTGGAAGCTATAATGTATGTGTTTTCTCTGTTGTGTCACTGAAAGTACTTTCCATTCTTTTTGAACTAAAGAACTTTCTAATTAGTAAATTAATTATTCATATCCCAGCACATCCCTTGTGATATGTGGTAATAAATTGCATTTGGCTATTTCTTGTAGGATCTTTTGTTCCAAGGGTATAGCGTTAAAATATAAGCGTACTTCACTGAGTGTAGTACTATTTTGAGCATTTCAGTCTCAAATATTACATTTTATAGTGTCATTTGTCCCTTGCCACTTGGCTTTGTAATTATTTTCATATGATTTGATGTTTGTGCTTACCCAAGTATAGTCCAATTGAGGGCAGAATTAGAAACTTTTGGATAATTTGAGGACGTACCATTTTGTTTTGTTTTTTGCGGTACGCGGGCCTCTCACTGCTGTGGCCTCTCCCGTTGCGGAGCACAGACTCCGAACGCGCAGGCTCAGCGGCCATGGCTCACGGGCCCAGCCGCTCCGTGGCATGTGGGATCTTCCCGGACCGGGGCATGAACCCGTGTCCCCTGCATCGGCAGGCGGACTCTCAACCACTGCGCCACCAGGGAAGCCCAGGACGTACCATTTTTAAGAAATTAGAGAATATCACATATGCAAAAGTAACTTATTTTTACAGCTCTAAAGTTACATTAGCTTAGGAATATGTATAATTTGGCTGGAGAAAAATAATTTTCTATTTGGAACGTTAAATTTAAAAGTTATATCATAGCAGATCCAGTTAATAATTAAATATCCTAATTGAATTTACTTTTAAGTATTCTTATACATTTGTTAGAAATGGCTTGCTAAAATGTTTAACATCTCTTTTTTTTTTTTTCAAAATGTAAACAGAAATTAACATTTCAAGGCCCCTCAGGTTTCTGGACTTATACGTGCTTGGTAACAGAGAGACCCAGTACATACTCATTTTCAGAGTAGGAGAAAACGGGGAAAACATTCCCAGATTGAATACAACTTCAGTTACATCTTTTTTTATTTTTTTTATACTTCACTTTTGCCATCCTCATAAACTTCTGGAAAATGTTATTGCTTGGGTTGAGACAGATGGTTCTGTTCTTTCCTATGTTATTGTCTTTCTTATTTTGGTTTGATTATATTTCCACAATTAATTAAGCTGACTCTGAAAAAGAAGGACTCGGAAACAGGGAGAAGGCTGGAGAGTGTTGAGCGGGGTTTCTGCCTCTGTTCCCTGGCAGAACCCCAGACTGCAGATCATACCCAGGCGTGGGACACGGGAGGCCGCAAAAAAGAAAGACACGTTTCACCTCGCACTCTCATCCTTTGGTGATGAAGGCAAAAATAGCAGCAGTGCTGAAAACTGGCCTGGAGGTTTCTATCAGCATTAATTGGCTGGCAAGAAAGATGCTTGCGTGTTTCTGTTTTTAACGGTCTTCGACTTTATTTTTCCCAGTATACCTAGTCATGGACAGTTAAATGATCAGATAGCAGTTGCTGATAGCTGAGTCTGATTCAGATTCCTGATGGCCAGCTTAAGAGCTTTCAGAACCCATAAGGCATCCTTGTTACTGTTTGCTGAAGAACTTTTTCAGCCAACTGTGAAAGAAAATGGTTCTTCCCCATTGAACTTTGCACATCACTCCTTTACTCTTTGCTTTCTTTCCTCTCCTTGGAAAGAGTTATTTTCTCTTGGTGAAAAATAACTATGGCGGTGACTTTTTCATTTCCAAGCAAAATTCTTTAGTTTTTTGGGGAACAGTTTTTGCAGAATGACCATCGTTCATAACCAAGCAGATAGGCCCTGGGATGGGCATTCTGTTCTGTCGGAAGTAGATGTTTACCCATTGTGATTTCTCTGCTGATTTCAAGGGATTTTCCAGACCTACCTCCAGCTCCCCTGATACTTTACCTTTTACAACTGCTCTCTCTAGTTTTAAATACTTCTCCACAAACACTGATTAAGGCTATCACAAAATTTGTTTCCCTTTTCCTAATTTCTTACAAGTGTTTCCCTGTCTTCAAAACATCTAAACTTCCCCCATTTCTAATCCTGTCTTCAACTGGACTGTACTTGGATAGACAGATACCAAATCATATGAAAATAATTATAAAACTAACTGGTGAGGGACATTGGTTGATTTACTCATAAATAGTACAGGTCAGAATATTTGACTTAACTCTTCCTTGAGTAGGTTTTTTCCTATTGGTACTCTTATTTTAAAAGAGGCAGAAGTTTGCTGCATATGTGGCATTTAATTTTTTGTAATTAACAAACCCTCACAATGACATTTTTCATGATTGAAAATGACAGTCCAAAAAATACAGTGCTCTTAGGAGAGCTTTGTCGTCTTTTCCTTCCAATTCTTGGCTGACATTTGAAATCATTGAAGTTTATGGGTTTTTTTTTTTTTTTCTTTTTCTTAAAAAAAATTCAGCTACTTACAGTATTGGGTTACTTATGAATGTTGATGAGGTTACCCTTCATAATGATGCTGATGTTATGGAAGTGCAAGCCTGACGACGGCTTTCTGAAAAGTGTTTTCAATTAACGCGGTTAACCTCATATCATTTAAGGAATTCCTTAGATGCTTGGAGGGTGTTGCATACATTTTAGAGATGTATTTGGTTATCTCTTGCATTTGGAAATATACGTATTATTTGATAGTATTTGTGGGTCATATATTTATTTTTCCTTTTTAGATTAAGTTGCAGTGTGGAAATGTGCTTGGGAGGTAGATGTTTCTCTCAGCATTTCATTGAAAGAATTAATGCATCTCAGTGCTTAGCTGGAAAGCAGCGCTTCTCAGCCTTCGCTACACGGTAGAATCATTCCCAGGCTGTGTCGTAAACCAATTTTACATCAGTGTCTCTGGGGCTGAGGTCCAGGCATTGGTATTTTTTAAAGCTCCCGAGGCGATTCCACTGTGCAGCCAAGGTTGAGAACAAGTACTTTAGAATAAAGTTAGAAGTAGCACCTCCTCAGGTTTAACTGCATGTGGTGTTGGAACGTGGGTGGCTGTGACTTCTCAACCAAGGCTCAGTAGGGTATTTTGCCACCAATATCAGATACGGAAGAATTTATTTAAGATTTAGCTAAGGTATTAAAATATGCTAATTTGGGGCTGCCCTGGTGGTGCAGGGGTTGAGAGTCCGCCTGCCGATGCAGGGGACACAGGTTCGTGCCCCGGTCCGGGAAGATCCCACATGCCACGGAGCAGCTGGGCCCGTGAGCCATGGCAGCTGAGCCTGCGCGTCCGGAGCCTGTGCTCTGCAAAGGGAGAGGCCACGGCAGTGAGAGGCCCGCGTACTGCAAAAAAAAAAAAAAAAAAATATGTTAATTTGGTTAAGTGTAGTTTAATATTTTGAATTCAGGATCCATTTAAATCTCCTTCCTTTTAGTGCTTTGTGAATCGCATTGTCTTCAGGACGACAGAAAGTAGACTTTAGCTTTTTCCTAATTCTTATGTCTCCAAGCTCTTTTTTGTTTCTCTTTGTTCTGAAAGCTTTGCATAAGTATCTGTTTAGACTTCTTAATTTCAAAAGCGTTGGAGGCAGCATACTAGATACATGAAGTATGATAAGGTGGTATAAATTAAACACAGGATGAGATACTAAGGGAAAACACAGTTGAGGATGGTGTAGAGTTAGGAATGAAGTGAAAAACTCATGGCCCGATGACCTGGACACGTGTTACAGGACACTCCTTGAGCCAGCAGGGCACAGAGCATGTTCATTATGTGACGTTTCTGTGGGGAAGGGAAGGGTGAGGGCTGCCTCTAAGGGCTGTCTCTGTGCCTCTGAGACTTCAGTCGGGAACGTGGGACACATGGGATTAGTGATCAGCGTGGGCATGCTCACACACAAAGAAGGAACTGAGACATCGAGGGACTGGCTTTCAACCTTCCTGTCATGTGCTAGGCCTTCTGCAGGGAGTTGTATAGATCTCATTTTGCTTATTTCACAACAGTCCTGTGTAGATGGCATTATTAAGCTTGTATTACAGAAAAGGATTCTGAGGCTCAAAGATGCTGGATGACGTGCGCAGGTAATCAAGCTGTGGTCAGTGGCAAAGCCAAGCTTCCAAGCCAGCTGTGTTTTAGAGTGCAGCCCTTCCGAAGTGGCTCCTGCTGGCTCATATCCCTGTTAATCATGGTTCCTGCTTATTCTCAGTAATAGTAATAGGAGAAAAAAATGTTGGGGGGGATGGTTAGACAAAGGCCATATAGCAGTATTAGAAACTTGCCCATAAATATTTAAACACAGTTTTTTTTTTTTTTAATTTAAAACTTTCCCGGCTTCCCTGGTGGCGCAGTGGTTGGGAGTCTGCCTGCCGATGCAGGGGATGCGGGTTCATGCCCCGGTCCAGGAGGATCCCACGTGCCGCGGAGCGGCTGGGCCCGTGGGCCATGGCCATTGGGCCTGCACGTCTGGAGCCTGTGTTCTGCAACGGGAGGGGCTGCGGCAGTCAGAGGCCTGCGTACCGCAAAAAAACCAAACCAAAACAGAACAACTTCCCAGTTTTGGGGATTTTGGGGGGTAGTTTTTTTCCTCCCAACTCATCACATTTTCAGGGTAGGACGCTTTATGTTTTTTTGTGCAGCCAAACCTAGTTTGTCCCATATAAGGGATGTGTCATGTCCTGTTTCGGCGAATTCATCCGGGCTGGGCCAGCAGCAGTGTGTGGGTGTCCCTCTTTGATCTGCCTTCGGCCCACATCGCACAGCAGAGATGCTGCTGTGGCTGCCACTTTGGTGTTAGCAGGTGGAAACGGTTTTTACTCGCTGCCCCATTTTAGGTCGGTTTTCCCACTCTTGTGAAATTTCACTTGTACTGCGTTTCAGGTGAAGCTGCAGGAGCAGATCCAGCTCTTCAAGCCGCTGGGAAGCTTAAATACCGTGCTGTGGCTTGGTTTGGCACTTGATGACATGTCTGAGTCAGATTTCACTAGACTTCCAAGGGAGCCACTGTGTTACATTCCTTGACTATAGTTTTGGCAAATGTGTTGCCTGGGTTTCAGAGTTCTGTGAGTTCTTCCAACTTTGACCTCATGTTTTTCTCTCGCTTTGAATTTTTTACCCTTTCCCGTAGTTGTGAAATTCAAACCACTTTAATCCCACGATCTCCCACACTTCCAGCTTTGCCTCCTACCCCTTTCACGAGGTCTCACTCAGCTAGGCCTCGCCACCGGGCCTGTTCTCCTATCCTTCCTTCCAACCCTGGGGCCTGGGTTGCAGCCAGTCGTCTGTGCTCCTTCCTTTCACATCCCCGCCCCCCGAGGGCCTGTCTGCCTGCCTTCTGCCACTTTGTCACTCAAAGTCTGGTTTCTGGACCTGAAGCATCAGCATCAGTTAGAAGCCTCTTAGAAATGCATAATCTCAGGCCCCACCCCAGACCTACTGGATCAGAATATGCATTTTCACAAGGTCTGCAGGTGATCTGTGTGTACATTCAGGTTTGAGAAGCGCTGCTCTAAGTCACACATCTTCCGTAGATTGTGTCCTAATTGAGGGAATAGAGTGTTGGAACCCAGGTATTCTGTAGGAAGAATTGGATAAAAAGGATTCTTTTTTCATCCATTTATTCATCTTTGGGTAATATTTTGGTTACTTTTAGGGATGGAAGGGATGAGTATGTTTGGGGGTAAATGGCTTTGCCTACCCATGTGGGTAAAGTTAAGGCACTGGGAAAAGCTTGGATAATTTAGTTGATAGGCTGTTACCAAAAAAGGACTCATACAGGAACCATCATCACTGTTGAAAGAAAATGGGGAGAGTAGTTCTGTAGAAAGAATATTTGATTCAAGTAATAAAAAATATATAGGGGGCTTCCCTGGTGGCGCAGTGGTTGAGAGTCTGCCTGCCGATGCAGGGGACGTGGGTTCATGCCCCGGTCTGGGAGGATCTCACGTGCCGTGGAGCAGCTGGGCCCGTGGGCCACGGCCTCTGGGCCTGCACGTCCAGAGCCTGTGCTCCGCAGCGGTGAGGGGCCCGCATACGGCCAAAAATATATATATATATATATAAAATTGTCTTGGTGCATCTGGGCTGTTAGAACAAAATACCATAGACCAGGTGGCTTATAAACAAAGAAACTTATTTCTCACAGTTCTGGAGTCTGGAAGTCTGAGGTCAGGGTGCCAGCCTGGCTGGGTGGGGGTCCTCTTCCAGGCTGCAGACTTCTCTCTGCTTCCTCATGTGGTGGAAGGGGTGAGCTGGCTCTCTCAGGTCTCTTTTATAAGGGCACTAATCTCATTTATGAAGGCTCCACCCTCGTGACCTAATCACCTCCCAAAGGCCCCACTTACTAATACCATCAGCTTAGGAATTTTGTAGGGACAAAAACATGCAGACCATAGCAAAATTATAAATACAGTTGACCCCTGAACAATGCAGGTTTGAACTGTGGAGGTCCCCTTATACTTGTTTTCTTCAATAGTGAATACTATAGTACTACATGACTATGGTTGATTGAATCCGAGGACATGGAGGAATGAAACCTTGGATACCTAGGGAGGATTTTTGATGAACGAAGGGTCGGCGTCCCCTGCGTTGTTCAAGGGGAAACTGTATAAAAATTTTGTATCTCTCTAAAAGGCAACTAAGCAAAAGGTTTATATATAAGTTAATTTAAGGGTTGGATAGGCTGGTATAACACCTATTTCTTCCTTTTTAAAAGTGTATTTCTACCCCGTTTGTGGAAATATTACTTAATATGGGGGTTCAGTGGTATCACAGGTCATATCCCAAGGCAGAGTGACCAGTGTTTTTCCCTAAGGCAAGTTTCATCGTGTCTTTACACATTAGAGGCTCTGCTGCATGGAAAGGCTGTGTAGTAGAATAGGTGGTGTAGGAGTGGGGGATATGGACCCCTGGCCAAGCGGTGAAGAGGGCAGTGAGATTATGAGTGGTCAGACTGATGCAAGTCCCACCTCTCTTCTCAGGATCCACCTTTTCTTTGATCTGCCCTTACACTGCTCATAGGGGTGTATTAGTAGTGGCAGTATCTGTGTCTCTTCTTTTTTTTTTTTTAATTCTCAGGACTTTTAAATATTCAGCTGGTACCTCCAAGGCCCTGAAATTTGAAGGAATAGAATTTGATAAGTTACATCCATAGGCTATCTAAAACAGTTTCTCCGTAGGTTAATTAAAAGAGTTTCTCTCTCTCTCTCTCTCTCTCTCTCTCTCTCTCTCACACACACACACACACACACACACACAGAGTAGCTCACTGCCATCATCTCAGAGAATCTGATCCTCTGGGTCGGAAGTGATACTGGCCATCTAAATGCAAAGGTCTAAAAAAAACGCGTTTTTCCAGACTCTGACCCGGCTTTGCTTCCATGCAAAAGAATTTCCTTTCATATGAGCACTGGTTGTTGATTGTATGCTTTAATGATTTAAAAGTTTGGTGTTAGAGAGCTAGAAAGGCATTCATTTACATCAGATATAAAATGGTGAGAATGCAGAGCACACACACTTTGAAGACACATTATTCTCATTTCTGTGAATAACGGGGGCATCTGTTTAAACTGGACCCTACATAGAGCTGCAGACCTTCAAAGTGGGCCATCCCCACAATGAGCAGACGCTAGCCACTTGAAATAGGAATGCTGGTCAGCGTTCCATTTCTCCTTCAGAAGCGTCTTACGGTATCAAAACCTAACACCAGAAACAGATGGAAACTGGACCTTAGGTTTCAGATCTTCTTCAAAGGACAGGAGGTGCTGAATTGAAAAGTGTTAGATTTAGAAAACCTGTGATCAGTGAAGTGGATGAGGAAAATGATGAAGGGGAAGTGTTGTCATATAATGAAAGGAAAATAGAAAAATAAGTGATTTTCTTACAAGTTTATTCATGATAAAAAGCACCTAAATAAATGCCTGTATTAAGATATGTATATGTGTTATATGTCATGGTATTTAGGCCAAGTTAATTGACATGTAGGGTCACCTTAGTAATTTGAGGATTAAAGTAGTACTGGATATATAAAGATAGCAGCTCAAATTGGAATATTCTGGTTGGCAGCTTTCAGTTAACGCAAAGTAGACACTCATTGAAAATATTTACAGGATGCACAGATATACTTTTATTTCATCATAAATACATAATAACATAAGTGAGGTTTCTGTGATGACTTAGGTTAGTCATTCTTGTGGCTTTTGGTCAGCACCTTGAAAGTGAGTTACACTGGTCTGGTACCTTTGATTGAGGGTTAGCATTCAACTGACTTTTTTTTCTGCGGTATGCGGGCCTCTCACTGCTGTGGCCTCTCCTGTTGCGGAGCACAGGCTCTGGACGCACAGGCTCAGTGGCCATGGCTCACGGGCCCAGCCGCTCTGCGGCATGTGGGATCCTCCCGGACCGGGGCACGAACCCGTGTCCCCTGCATCGGCAGGCGGACTCTCAACCACTGCGCCACCAGGGAAGCCCTCCACTGACATTTTATAGGAGTCATCTGGCGGTAACTTAAAACAGCAAACCAAAACCAACATGAGCTTGAGTATTGCAGAAAACTGTGGCTTGTTGAAGTTGCCCATGTGTTTGGTTTCAAAGCTTTGTTGTTTTGTCTTTTGATAAAACTTTTTTCTAAACTGTGACCCACAGAGCATTATTTTCCTGCATTGTTCCTGTGGATTCAACTATTGACAGTTTATCTACTGCAGGACTTCTCAGAGCCTTTGACAGTACTAACATACCTTGTGACGTGACGCCTGTAAACTGAGATGTAGTATCTGATGTTGCCCAAGCTTATTTCGTTTTACCAGCTGCCTCTCCCACCCCCACCTTGCTTTTTTCCTTGATGGAATATCTACCATGGAAGATAGTTTGGGAAATGGTACTCTAGCATTTTTATAGGTAGTTTTTCATGTACCGTCACAGCAGTGCTCAGAAACAAGGAATTTTGTTGCCCCTTTTTGTATGAGTGAGGAATACCAGGGTTCAGGTTGGCACCAGGACCCAGGTCTCCTAATAGCTCACCAGTCTTTTATCTCTCTGTCGGGGCGTTGGGTTCAGGTAGGAGGCACTTATCACATATGGCCGCTGGGGGGGGGTTATAGAGCTGTGTGCTGATCTGAAGTTACTCTGTCCTGTGGCTGGTCCTCAGGGCTCTGGGGTCTCCTGTAGAGGCCTTCCTAATTCTAGCAAGTTGATAACGAGGGTGAGAGAGTTCGTTCTCGTGTGGTTTCTGTGAAGTAATGGTTTAGGCAGCCCCTTGCCCAGATGTGCTTTAAGTAGGAAAGTTACCCAGATATTCAACTATGGTTCACTTGTGTCTTGCTTCCTGATTTTCGCCCCATGGTACATGTCATGTTTTGCTTTTTTTATAGAAAGAAATTCAAGCCATGAGTCAGTGCAGCCATCCCAACGTAGTGACCTATTACACCTCTTTTGTGGTAAAAGATGAACTTTGGCTGGTCATGAAATTACTAAGTGGAGGTAAGTGGATTTTGTCATTTTTGTTTGTTTGCTTGTTTTCTTTTTTTCCTTTTGTGCAAGTCAGCATATTGAATAAGACTTTAGATTTGATCCCCTTACTCCCGTATTTATAAGTTTTCTTGGTTTATTCTTTGCCTAGAGAGTAAAGTCCGGATTTCTTCACATTGATATTCAGGGCCTTTCATAATTCAGCTTAACTTGTAGAATATCTATGTCCTCTTTTACCCCGGCCTTCTAGGTGTGGGTGAGACTCCCCAGATGCCTTCTGCCCTCTGATGTCTCTGTGTTGCTACTTAGCTCCAGAAGTCTGTCTATCCTTCTCCATGTGCCCAAGTCCTGAAAGGCCCCATCCTCTCTGTAGCCACCCCTTACTCTCTTTAGAAAAGTTAACCAATCCTTCCTCTTTAAAGCCTTCATTCTTAACGTTATTCAAGTCTCTAACACACTGTAATGAGTTATTTCAGTGCGGTTTACTAAAGGTCCGTGGTGATGGAAATGTTCTGTGGCTGTGCTATCCAGTTTCTACTAGTGGCTCTTAAACATTTGACATGTGGCTAGTGTTACCCAGGGACTGAATTTCTATTCAATTTTAATTAGGTTACATTTAAATAACCTCAGGTGGCCAGTGGCCTATGGTATTGGACAGTGTAGTTTTAGATTGTGGATTTCATGAAGAAAGCATGTGGGAAGGTGAAGGAACTTTGCCTCTCTAGCCTCAGATCACTGACGTTAAAAAAGCCACGGACAATTAAATTTATAAGACACTTTCCCATTCCTGTATTTTATCTCTTTTAATCTTTGAACGTCACGCTTTGATAGGGGAGGATAATGATAACGGTTAATTTTCTTGAACACTTCCTCCGTGGCTGGATCCTGTGCCAGGTGACTTACTGCCTTTATTTCATTGTAATCTGGACAACACCATTGCATGGCAGGTGCCACGATCCCTGTGTTTCAGAAAGGACACCAGAGCTCAAGAGAGTTAGGCTGCTTGCCCAAGGCCACACATGTCGTGCCTGTTAGTGCTGGGATCTGGACACGTAAAAGCTACCCTGCGCTGCAAGTATCATCACCTTCATTTTACAGACCCGAAAACTGGAGCTGAGAAAGCCCGAGGGATTCCTTCCTAATACCCAGCATCCCCATACCTCTCATGTGTTCTCTTTGCAGGGCGTCCCTCCCTGTATAGCCATCTTACTGAGACGTGAAGTATGGTTAGGAGTAGAGGAGAACATTTGGTGGTACCTGGACGAAGCCAGAACCGACAGTGCAGAGTTTATTTGGTGGAGCCCATTTTTATCTGCAGACCCAGTTCAGCTAAGGCTAAATCAAGGCAGCATCACGATTAAAAAAATTTTTTTTTTTTTTAGCGAAACTGTCTTGGATCCAGCAGAGGCCCTGCAATGAGATGACGAAGGCATTGTAATTGCCTTGGGTCTGCTTGTGTAGGTCTCGGTAGGGAGCCTGGGAGAGCTTAGTTTGGTTCTGTTTCCAGTCTTGTCAATCCTATTAGTTATTGTTTCCTTGAGTGCTGACTCTGGCTTTTAATTAAAACGGAAAAGAAAAATGGAAGGAAAAAGGAAGCCCGTTGGAGCCTACCGCAGTGTTGAGTGTCAGGACTGCTTCTTGGTTCTGCTGAGGATGGTGCTGTATTGATAAGATGATCTTAACCTGGCCTCTCCTTGTAGGGGGTCCACTAACTGAGGAAACAAGAAATTCTGGTGACCTGGGGCCCTGTGGATTTTAATTCCTCTCTTTATTTTCATCCCAATTAACCTTTTATAAGCTTGAGAATATCCCCTGTGCCCTTTCCTAAGGACTGGATAGAAAATTTCATTGTCTTTTTAAAAGAATCCAATTTAGTCTCCCCTGGCCCTAGGTAAGAGGAACAGGTTTCCACAGGTGAGGGGAATGTGGGCCGATGTAGCCTTTCGCTCATTTTGCTTTCAGCAGGCCAGAAATGCATGCATGCCTGGTATGGTATATCCTTAAAAGAAAATATTAAAATGTTTTTGGAAGTATCGTTTTCTAAATGATCCCCCAATCCAAGAGTCAGTGAATAAAAGAGATGTTTGTTTCTCCCTGAGGGGAAAGATATGCATTTGTTTTCTTCTATATTATTTTATTACATCAGATCTCTTACTGAGTGGCAGGTGGCTAGCCTGGTGTAGTAATATCTGATGGGGAAACTCAGTCCTCTTAGTTAAATCAGGGAGAGCCTGGAGCCATATTCGGGTCCTGAGATAGGCTATTTGGTAACTCTTCAGAAGTGTTGAACCCCCAGGTAATTATGGCTCTTAAGGTAACCGGGAAGTTTGGAATATTAATTAACATGTGTTGAAAGCATGAATTCACAGTGCCAAGGATACTAATCTGTTTATAGTAACAAAATACTATGTATTTATTTCTTTATTATTAAACTCTGTACATCACGCCTCAAGTAAATGTAAATGAAGATTGCCTGGAGTCACAGAAAGGAATCTTCTGGTTATAAGCAGAGGTCTGAAGGCAACAGACATTTTTTCTCTCCTCCTACCTGAGGTTAAGAAAAAACTGTGCTTCTTTCTCTCAGCAGTTCCCTGCTGTCTTTTCTCCAGGCCTCTTCTTCCTTTCTTTTTCGGTTTAGACATCCCGAACCCTCTTTTAATCTGTAACCAGTTGCATATCTACGGAAAAGGGACTAACTGTGAAGTGGCCGTGGACAGTCTTCTGCTTGCTGACCCAGAATCCCTCTCATTAAGTTCAGCTGGATGTGTGCTTGCAAACTTGGATTTAGTGTTTTTCTGGTCACGGGCTACCATGCAATTGTTTGTATGCCTTGGGAATATTTGTATTAAATAAACAAATGAAAACTATATATTGTTCTCATTTAGCTTTTTATTTTTCTAAGGATTTTTAAAAGAATATTATTTATTTATTTAACTTATTTGTGGCTGCATCGGGTCTTAGCTGCGGCACACGGGATCATCGTTGAGGCAGGCGGGGTCTTCGTTGTGGCTTCTCTCTAGTTGTGGTGTGTGGGCTTTCTCTTCTAGTTGTGGTGCGCAGGCTCCAGGGCGCGTGGGCTCTTTAGTTTGCGGCACGCGGGCTCTCTCGTTGAGGCGCGCGAGCTCAGTAGTTGTGGCTCTCGGGCTTCGTTGCCCTGCGGCGTGTGGGATCTCAGTTCCCTGACCAGGGATTGAACCTGCGTCCCTTGTATTGTAAGGCGGATTCTTTACCACTGGACCACCAGGGAAGTCCCTCGTTTAGTTTTTTAAATAGGGAGGACTATTCTGGAAAGGTAATGAAGGTGCTTATACAGTTGTCCAATTCTTCTGTCTGTCCACTTAGGTTCAATGTTGGATATCATAAAATACATCATTAACCGAGGAGAACACAAGAACGGAGTTCTGGAAGAGGCAATAATAGCAACAATTCTTAAAGAGGTTTTGGAAGGCTTAGACTATCTACACAGAAATGGTCAGATTCACAGGTATGACCCCTGCAGAAATGTTTAAATTCAGCTGTTCATATCTTCAGTCCTAGTTAGTAAAGAATACTAAGGAAACACACCTCACAGGTAGGTATTGACATATCTCTAACTTAGGTAGTTTAAATAGATGGGAACAAAGTACTTAAGAACGAAACGAGAGAACAAGTTTTGATGAATTATGTTGGTATATTGGTTTATCTGCTTTCACTGAAATAAGAGTAGACTACAGAAAGTACTGTGGGGACTCAAAAAAAAATCAGTTGACATTTTATACTCATTTGAAGTACACTCATTTGGACTGGATAGCATCTCTAACTTTCTAATGCAGGTGAAAATGTTCCAAACATTTAATATGTTAATTATTTTTGACATGGTGGTGGAAGAGAAGGAGGGGAGGCACTAATTTCATCTCTTTTGTGGCATAAAATGCTAATTCTTTCAATAGCCAAACAGCATCGCTTATGAGTGCCTGATGCTTCAAATGGGTTAGTGCTCCTTGGGCTCTTAGGAATTGTTGCAAGTAAATAACCACTTACCAGTAATATGAATATTGCAATTCCCTTGCCCTGAGCTGTAAGCGAGCTGTATGTTTAATGGTATCTACTATGTCTTTCAGTAATTAGAAAAAAATATTACTTTAGAAGGCAAACTTATAAATTGTCATTTTTCTTAAGTGTTAAGACTACTCAGCACGACTTCTATATTGTGAAGAAATACGTTACAGGGTATTGTAATTAGTATTTACCATCAGAATCTCCCCAGAGGAGAGACTGATCAAATCCATTGTTTTAGAGGCTAAGGGGATTGATTGGAAATTGCATCACGGACACATTTAAGTGGAAGTAGAACAGCTTTACACAGACTGGGCTCTAATTCTTGACAAAATGATAGTATTGTGTGTGTCTAGCAATCTGTAACTCTGTAACATGAAATGATCTACTCATTATTGTTTTAATTAAATCTGGATAATGATATCACATAAACTATTTGTTATTAAAATCCTAATCATCCCCCAGGAGCAAACTATAAAATCACAATGTACCTTTGTAACTTTTAAAATCTGTGATATAATTTTAATATTTATAAAATAATTTTGTCAAACATCTGCATTGTATGATATGTATTAAAATCTCCCTGAGTGAATATAATGTCTGTACTCCATAATTAAATTCTCTCTCTCTCTCTTTTTTTTTCTAATAGGGATTTAAAAGCTGGTAATATTCTTCTGGGTGAGGATGGCTCAGTACAAATAGCAGGTAAAGCTGACAAAGATAAAACATTCTTTACCTGTTTACAGAAGTGTTAGGGCTTCAAAGAATGTAGACTTGTTCCTAAGAAATGAACAAATTGCATGTAATCTGTGTTTTTAAATTGAAGTATAGTCGATGTACAATATTATGTAAGTTACAGGTGTACAGTGTAGTGATTCACAATTTTTAAAGGTTATAGTTATTATAAAATATTGGATATATTCCCTATGTTGTACAGTGTATCCTTGTAGCTTATTTTATACATAGTAGTTTGTACCCCTTATACAGTCCCTCCCCCTTTCCCTCTTCCCCTTGGTGACCATGAGTTTGGTCTCTATATCTGTGAGACTGCTTCTTTTTAGTTATATTCACTAGTTTGTTGTATTTTTTAGATTCCACATATAAGTGATATCATACAGTATTTGTCTGTCTCTGTCTGACTTATTTCACTTAGCATACTACCCTCCAAGCCCATCCATGTTGTTGCAAATGGCAAAATTTCATTCTTTTTAATGGCTGAGTAGTATTCCATCGTATGTACCACTGTATCTGGGCTTCCCTATCATAGACTGTTTCGGTCTGAGGTATAACATGTTTTCCTGCTAGTTTAAAATGTGGCCTTTTAATAAAAAACAATTTTACTTTTAATTTTTTTATATTTTCTACCTTCCAGATTGAATAATGGTGATATTTATATAACTGTAAGAAGCACTTTTGAGAGTTTTTGGTTGAATTTGAAAGTTTAAAACCACTGTACACATTAATTTTAAACCTTTTATTTCTCAAGAGGTAGCTGAAAGAATTGTGAACTCTTAAAATCTAGGGCTTATTTTGCTCTTAAATTTGACCCTTCATGGTGATTCTTGACAGTTGATAGGCATGGCAAGGCAGTAAAGGTCAAATGAGTGAGAGCATCAGGCAGGAGCCTTCTATGTGCAGAACCTCTCATTTTGTTAATGCTCCTAGAATAGCCTGAAAGGCCTGGTTTACAATGTAGCCATGTTCATACCAACTCTTGTTTTACGCCCGGTCTGGGAAGGTCTGTCTCAGCATCCTCTCATCCATCATTGCTTTGGGCATTTTTGGCTGAACAGTCCTTCTCCGTACTGGACTGTCCCTGTCATCGCAGGGTGTTCAGCCTTCTGGCTTCCGGGCGTTAAATATCACCAGCAGCACGTCCTACCAACATCCTTGGTGTGAAGATCATCCATCTAGCTTGTGTTGTTGACGAAATGCTGAAGATGTTGAATCAGCCTAATCTGCTTCTATTTGAGTTGGAGTGGAAGAGTCCTACCTTCTAGCATAGGTTTAGGGTCTTTACATGTCTAGTTATTAGAACAAAGTTGATGGCATTTCTTCGTCCCACTCTTGTTTCTAGACAAATCTGAGGATCTGGGGTTATTATTAGAAATGTGAGAGTTCAGCAGGAAACAAACCCACCCTCAACACAAAGGATAAGCCTTGAGTCATCTCTTTGTTTCATTGTTTGCCCCTCTCTCAGTACCAGAGGACCAGTCAGGTGATGATGCCCTGGCCTGTATGGCGAGCACGATGCTTACCTTAGGCTCTGTATTTAGTTAGGTACACTTACGGGGACCCTTATTGAGTTATTTTTTAAAGAAGAGACAAGGTGTCTTGAAAATACAAAAGGGAAACTGAGAATTTGTTTCAGATCAAATGTTTCTTCCCTAGGGAACTAATAATGGAAGTGTTATCTTGTAATAGTCCTCCCCCTTGAAAAGATAAATTTAGTCAAGTTCAAGACCGCTGGGGAGGCACTTGTTGTGTCAGTTAAGCACAAAGGCATTGGAATCAAACAGGCCCAATTTACTACCCACTGTGCAACATGGGGCAAGTTATTGCATCTCTAAGCCTCAGTTTCCCCATCTGTGAGATGGTGATGATAATGCCTATCATTCAGGAAGACGTGGATTTCCTGTGCAGCTATTGAATCATAGGATTCAGACCCCTGTAAGTGCAGTGTGTTTTTGGGAGTTACAGTGTGTTCTAGGTAGAGAGGAGATGCCAGTTTGCAGTTGGGAGGTATTTCTATACAGGCATTTTTATTAAATTGTCTAAAAAGATCCTAGAAGAAAGGACCTTAATCTTTAAAACTCCAGTGAAAGGCTTCCCTGGTGGCGCAGTGGTTAAGAATCCGCCTGCCAATGCAGGGGACACGGGTTCGAACCCCGGCCCGGGAAGATCCCGCATGCCGCAGAGCAACTAAGCCCGTGTGCCACAAATACTGAGCCCCCTTGCCACAACTGCTGAAGCCCACGTGCCTAGAGCCCGTGCTCCGCAACAGTAGAAGCCACCGCAATGAGAAGCCCGCATACTGCACCAAAGAGTAGCCCCTGCTCACCGCAACTAGAGAAAGCCGGGCACAGCAACGAAGAACCAAAGCAGCCAAAAATAAATAAATAAAATAAATAAATTTATTTAAAAAAATACTCCAGTGAATTGGTAATGAGTTTTTTAAATTAAAAAAATATTTATTTATTTATTTATTTATTTAGGCTACACCAGGTCTTAGTTGCAGCATGTGGGATCTTTAGCTGTGGCATGTGGACTTCTTAGTTGTGGCATGAGTGCGGGATCTAGTGTCCCAACCAGGGATGGAACCCGGGCCCCCTGCATTGGGAATGCAGAGTCTTACCCACTGGACCACCAGGGAAGTCCCTTTTTAAAATTAAAAAAGAATTTTTTGGCCGTGCTGCATGGTATGCAGGATCTCAGTTCCCTGACCAGGGATCAAACCCGCGCCCCCCCTGCAGTGGAAGTGCGGAGTCTTACCCACTGGACCACCAGAGAAGTCCCTGAAGTTTTAATTTTAAAGAAATACACACACTTATACCTAATTTTTTACTCATAATTTTGTATTCTCTGTTTTACAGAGGATCTTCCAAATTGTATAAGTTTTATGTCCCATGAAGCCTGGATCCACCTTGCCTACTGTTGTTGCATCAAGTAAATGAATGTGAGAAATGCTTAGTGTGACCCCCAAAGTGGCAATAGACAGGAAAAGACAGTCTAAGCTTATTTATCATGATAGCGAGAGATTGGGAACAACGGAGGTGTCCCAGTTAAATATGGTATATGGTGTATCTTCACTATGGAAGACCTACCAATGGATAATGAAAAGTTCTCTGTACACTGACATGAAAAAAAATCACCAGGCTACATGGTTAAGTGAACACAACAAGGTGAAATACAATGTATATAATATGCCACCTTTTGTGAAAGAAATGGGGAGAAATAAGAATATATATATTTATGTGAAGAAACGTTAGAAGGATAATGGCAGTGGGAGCAGGGGTGGACTGCTGAGTATAGACCTTTTATAACATTTTGTATTTTGAACCATGTGAAGTATGACCTAGTAAAACAAATGAAAAGAAATGACTCAACAAACTTAATGAACTCGCAATAAGTCAGAGCCGTTTTTAAACCTTTTATTATGGAAGTTATCAAACGTAGCCCAAAGTAGAGAAGAGTAGGAAGAATCCTCTGGTACCCATCACCTGGCTTTGGTGCTCATCAGTCTTTGGCCAATTCTTGATTCACCTCTCTTTCCCCTCCCTGCTTTGGAGGCTCTTATCATTACTGATGCTGACTTTTGTTCTTGAGTCATCTAAGTTAGTGCCTTATCTATGCATATCTTGTCCTTCCTCTAGAGAGTGGCCTTTATCCCACAGGCTAGGGACATTATGAAGAAAAGACTTCAACTAAACAACTGAAAGCTTCAAACCGTCCAGCATCAGATAGTCTAGCTGTTAAGAAGATAATCTCTGAGATCAACTGGCTTGGTTGAAATTCCCTGGTTACCACTCAAACTCTGGGACCTTGGTCAGGTGGCTCAACGTCCTAAAGACTCAGTTTCCTTAAAGGGAGATGCAGGTATAACCCACTTCATCTTTTTATGTGAAATCAAATGAGGCTCTTCGCATCAACAGTCTTATAACAGTGGCTGGCACATTATAGATACACAGAACGTAGCAGCAGCTGCCACTGCTAGTCCTATTACCGCTGCTGTTTCTACTGTTAACTACTGCTACTACTGTTACTCCAACTGACAGGATCGCACCGACCCCCTCTCGCACTGCCTGGAGGTCATATGTACCTCAAATTTGTCTTGCAGGAGGTTCAGCTCTGAGGGGCTTTATGCGTTATAAAAAGGGGATGCTTATTAATTAGGGAACTTGGAAGCTAACTTGTCATTAATCTTGCTCTAAGCTGATAAAAAAGTACAGCTAATTTTCTCTGTTTTGTGATGAAATGATCATTTCTCACTAAAAGGGTCAAAACAGCAGTGAACTGCCTTTGAAATGCAGAGGCAGGTCAGCCCCTGGCTTATTCTACCACCTGCTACTCTGCCAGTCACTCCGTTCCATTATTCTTTTTTTTTTTTTTGGTGGTACGCCGGCCTCTCACTGTTGTGGCCTCTCCCGTTGCGGAGCACAGGCTCCGGACGCGCAGGCTCAGCGGCCATGGCTCACGGGCCCAGCTGCTCCGTGGCATGTGGGATCTTCCCGGACCGGGGCACGAACCCGTGTCCCCTGCATCGGCAGGTGGACTCTCAACCACTGCGCCCCCAGGGAAGCCCTCATCCCATTATTCTTGTCAGATTACCGACCCGAGCTCCTTCTCTGGGCCTTCAGGAGCACATTGTCCTTTTCTTTTTTCTCAGTTGGGATCCCCCGAGGTAAGATTTCCTGACTTTTTCCCTCCCTCTCAGGTCTGTGGGTTTTTTCCTCACCTTGGGTGGTGGTGTTGAGTGTAACCAGCTGGTGGGTGCGGTGTTTGGCTCCTGGGTTCGGAGCGCCCGTGGAGGAAGCCACCGCTTGGGTTGTCATGAGGATTAAATGTGTCAGTGTCTGTGGTGCTTAGGACAGTGCCTGGCACATGGTGAGGACTTTAAAGACAGCCATTCCGGGCTTTCCTTGGTGTCCTTTTTGTGTGTGCGACTTCATGCTTGTGTAATGACGTTACCCGGAAGCCTCATTTCCGGGCGAGTAGTGGTTGGCTATCAGGCATGTAAGTTTCCACTTTCTGTTGATACATCTCTGGAGCCATTATAGCTTTTCTAGAATTCACAGTGAATGTTCTCCGTGTCCTCTAACCTGAGCATAACATTGAGTTTATACAGTATTTAAAATTTTTTTGTGTGGTTTTAACTCTAAAATAAGATTATTGCATTAAAAAAAAGCAAAAACATTTGTGATGATTTCTTGGAAGAGCTGGCTGCTGCTGCTCTCCCCATGTTACAGGAGTTTGACTGTCTTAGTCAGGCAGTGGGTCACTGCCTGAAAAGCTCAGACCAGGAGTCCTCGGGTCTTTTGCTGGCATCTTGGGTGGGTGAAGTAGGGGAGGAGGGTGGGAGAGTTGAAAGCAGAGACTCGGAGCAACAGCAGAGCTAGACCGTCTCTTTGTTGCTGTTATATTTGGACAGATAATCCGCTGCTTTTACTCGGATTATTTGTATTCTCTTCCTTTCACATCTTTATGCTATCTAGGCTCTGTTTTTTGAAGTACGAGTTAAACTGGGGAGAACTTTGCATTTATTTCTTTGAATGTAATGTTTGTTTACCTTGAGAGTATTAATACGAGTATTCTTTTAAAAAGAGTTTTCTTGCTATTCTAATAGAAAACATAATATTTTTTATTAAAATCACTCACTATATGTACATATATGCACACACACATATATGTGCATGTGTGTATTATCTTTTTCAGAACTTTTTATTAGAATAGGGAACATTAAGGGGCCAGGTTCAGACCACTAGAAACGCTTGCCTTATTATACAGCTAACAAGTGTGGTGAATAATGCTGGTATGCTTGGTTCTATTTTCAGCAGTTCCAATTCCATGGGTATTATATATATTTTTATTGAGTGTGGCTGTAAAATCAGTACCTAACGTGTATCGAGTGTTTCCTGTGTGCCAGGCCTGGTTCTATGTGCTGAGTGCACCGTGACTCATTCAGCCTCACCACAGCCCCATAAGGAGGTGCCTTATTATGCCTACTTCACATGCTAGAATCTAAGATACGGAGAAGGGAAGTAAGTGGCCCAGGTCACACGTAGAATAAGTGGTGGAGTCAGGCTTCGGCTTTGGGCAGTTTGGCTCCAGAGCCTGTGATGCCACGTCTGTGGGTTTTCTGGGAAGACCACCCTAAATCTGGATTTGAGTGATCTCAGTTTTTGGTGGAAGACCAATAGCAATCACTAGCTCTTCTCCATCTCTGCAGATCGATTCTGTTTGGGGCCAGGGAAGATATTTAGCACCTTTTCCCTCCTTGCTCACAGCATCACTGGTAAGGTTTTAGGGGATGGGAGAAGCCATCATCTTAGTCATCGTCTGGTGCGGGATTAAGCATGGTAGTGACACCACACTCTTTTCAGACTAAAAAACTTCAGGTTAAATGTAGTGAATTAAAACCTGAGGATTGCCTACTCAGGGTTTAAAAGAAAATGCTTTACTTCTTATTAGATCTTCTGTGCTCAGAAAACCTGTGTGTGTGTGTGTGTGTGTGTGTGTGAGAGAGAGAGAGAGAGAGAGAGAGAGAGAGAGAGAGAGACCTTCTGATAATAAACTTGGAGAGGATGCCTTGGTAAGTGTAACAGATTTTGCTACAATATGATAGAAGGAGTGACTATTTGAATGGCATGCTTTTCCCACGGCCTAGCATTTTCTTTTCCAATTTGATGCTCTGTCATAAACTGTCAGGAAGAGCTTAGTGCTTTGTCTGGCAAGTGTCTAAGGCTGTTTGTCCAGAATTTTGAGAGATGCTGTTTTAAAACAGAAATTCATATAAAACAGGTCTCTTTGGGGTGGTCACTACAAATATATTTATCTTAGGATTTTTAAAAAATAGTGACCACTCTTAATCTACTCTAAAAATGTTAATTTCAAAATGATTGATTTCTGAAGAACTTTCTAGAAACATACAACTTCATTTTGTAAGGTAGATCTCATGCTCATTTTCACTTACTTTTGCCTTTTAGGTGTGTGTATGTGAGTGAATGTGAATTTCCCATTCCTAGTTTTTCACAACAGGAATCAAATCTGGTACTAGCTAACTATGGCAGCCTAGAAATTTAGAAAGTTATCATCACCTCTATCTCAGTGTATCTGAGCCCATATATATCAGCTTATGCCCTAGGTTTTTCACTGTCTGAGGCACATTGGTGTGACTTTGGGTAGCATCTCTGTTTTCTGGGAGGGAGATTGTTTCCTTAGTCAGCCTTCAAATGCATTTTCAGCTTTAGTCAGTTTCTTGAATACTGAAAACCCTATGACTAAAATTTCTGCCAGGAAAACTTGCAACTAGACTTAACTTGCTTCCAGTATTCAGATATTATTCTCAAGGAGCCAGAGGAAAGTGCAAGGTGGTGGAGTTTTTATACCCAGAGCTGCTGGGTTCTTTTGTGTTCCTTCTGTGTTCTTTGGCTTTGGTAAAGTATACTTGGATGGGGGGGAAAAAGGAATATTTCTCATGTTATAGGGAAGAGAGGCTGCTGCTTCAAGCAACGTGGTTTGGGCTCCCTAGGTGCACCGGAGGCAGCCACTGATTAGTATAAGAGAGCTCTGAAGCCCATGAGGCATCAGATCAAGAAAGGATGGTGTTGCCATATTTAAGGGTGCTTGGTCTAGAGCATGGGCTCTGACACCTGACTGCTGTGAGTCCAATCCTGGCCCTGTAGCCAGGTTATTCAACTTCCCTGCGCTTCAGTTTCCACATCTGTGCAACGTGAAAATACCAGAGGGTTAAAGGAGTTAACACACATTCCATTTTAGAATTAGTTAGCTTGTGTTGCTTTTGTATTGAAATGGGGTCGTGCCCTTTAATTATGCAAGGTGTCCTAAGATCACAGGGAGGCGGCCGGGAAGGTGAGGTTGAAGGCACCTGTGTGACCGCCTGCTATATCATTTTGCTCTCCCTCTTTCTTCCTTCTTTCCATCAGTTTCCTCAGTATCACCGGAGTAAAGAATCTGTACTGCAAATCTCACCATCTGATTACCTGGCCTAAAGTTTAAAAGTGTTGCTGATGGAATAAAGCCCTGGTTCCCTAACGTGGCATATGAAGGTCCTGACTGTTTTTCCAGTCCCATCCGCCACTGCTTCTCTTTACTTCTTTGTGATCCCCCTTCTTTACCTGGCTCACTTCTTCTCCTTCCCCATTCAGTTCAAGGTGTTCTTTCGTTGAGAAAGCCCTTCCCATCCTTTCCTCTACCACCCCCGTTCTCGCTGCATTAAGCACCTTACCCTGGTGGCTTGAAAGTGCCCTTAATACACTCCAACTAGATTGCCTATTACATGATAGTGAGATTGGGTCTCTACGTCCCCCTTTTCCCTCCAGACCGTATATCAGAACTTATCAGCGGTAGAAACCCCACGGTGTTCATCTCAACACTCCCTATCAGTGCCTGGCACGTGGCAGGTGTTCACGACTTTTTGGCCAATGTGATCTGAGCCGTCTCGCCGGGCTCTACACCCATATGCATCCATCAGTGATAGGGGTGCTCGTGTGAGTCACAGCTGAAAGTTCAGACAAGCAAGAATATATCACGTTAACAGAGAGGAAGGTGAAAGTATTTAAAATATTTAGGCACGTACACTAATGCATACTTTTTAAGGCTGAAATAATTTTTTTAAAAATATAATTCAATTTAGTAAATTTCTCCAAACTAGTCTCCAGAAAGTTATGAGATTTACATCAACTAACGCATCTAAACAATTCAGGATATAGTTTCAATTATAATAATCAGTGAATTATCATTCCACCTGAAGTGTCCATTTTATTAAGCCTGAAAGAGTTTTTTAACAGACGTGTTTCAGCTCTGATTTTAGGCAAGCTCTGCCATAGCCAGCTGGCAATGAAATGATTAATTAAGTCAAGGAAGCATGGAGCAAAAGCATGAATTTAAGAGACATTGGGCACGCTCAGAAAATAGAGCACAGTGCAAATTAAAATCTTGGGGGAGGGTATAAATTGCTTTATAGTGAACCAAAATATGTTTTGAGTTTCAGGAAGTTTGATAATGATGTGAATTACGGTTTAACAAATTATGCCAAAATTCTCATTTATTCCTTTTTTTCGGTGGGGGGTTAAGTAAATAAAGACAAATTAATGTGGCTTCCTGAATTTCGGGATCTTGACAAACGGTACCATTTGGTGAACCCTCTGGTGTGAACCACGTATACAATCAATTCTGGAAACTTGGTTTTCCTTTCCATTTGTATACCATCGGGGAGAAATGCTTGGGGAGATTTTCAGCAGCCTCCCATCCTTTAACAGCTGCTAGCAGTTGTTTGAGCAGCAGTCTAAGGAAATCTTACTGGGTGAACTCAATGGGGGAGGACCGCTTTGCTCTGTATGCCTGCTGGAATCTTTCCTCAGCTGTGCGCGTTCAGCTGCAGGGGGACAGGGTTGAGCTTCAAGGAAGAGCGCAGGAGGACCCTTCTCCGTCTGTCCGCCCTTCTCCCCTCCCCTGCCCCTTTCCTTTCCTTCCTTTCTCTCTCTTCCTCCCTTCCCTTCTTTCTTCCTGTCTTTAAGGGCCTGCACTGTCATTATTAAATTAAATTTCATGTATTACCACAAGCTGCTGAGGTCTGGGGAAAACAAGAGTTTTTTTTTTTTTTTAATTGAAGCTTAGTTGGTGTACAATATCATGTTAGTTTCAGGTGTACAACAAAGTGATTCAGTTTTCCATACGTATGTACCTGTTTTTTTTTTTTTTCAGATTCTTTTCCCTTATAGGTTATTACAAAATATTGATAGGAGGTCCTTGTTGGTTATATATTTTATATATAGCAGTGTGTATATGTTAATCCCAAACTCCTAATTTATTCCTCCCCATACCCCCTTTCCCCTTTGGTCACCATAAGTTTGTTTTCTAAGTCTGTGGACCTACTTTTGTTTTGTATAAGTTCATTTGTATCATTTTTTCCAGATTCCATGTATAAGTGATGTCACATGATATTTGTCTTTGTCTAGCTTACTTCACTTAGTATGATAATATCTAGGTGCATCCGTGTTGCTGCAAATGGCATTATTTCATTCTTTTTTATGGCTAAGAGTCCAGTGAATACACACACACACACACACACACACACACACACATCTTCTTTATCCATTCATCTGTCCATGGACACTTAGGTTGCTTCCACGTCTTGGCTACGTATATAGTGCTACAATGAACATTGGGGTGCGTGTATCTTTTTGAATTATGGTTTTGTTTGGCTGTATGCCCAGAAGTGGGATTGCAGGATCTTTCGGTAGATCTATTTTTAGTTTTTTAAGGAACCTCCATACTGTTCTCCCTAGTGGCTGCACCAGTTTACCTTCCCACCAGCAGTCTAGGAGGGTTCCTTTTTCTCCACAACCTCTCCAGAGTTTTTAGACTGAGAGCAGAGCAGTTCGACTCAGTTCTTTGCTGGCTCATTTTTATTGTTTTCGTTGACTTTTTGTTTCCCAGAACCTTCAATTGTTCTAACAAAAATGGTCCTTCCCTGGTGAAAAGGTGAACATTAGGTGCTTCGGTTCAATGCCTCTGGGGTGGTTAGTTGACAGATATTTATTGAACATTTACTATGTTCCAGGCACAGTCTCTGAGCTGATCTGTCGTCAGCAATGGAGACTTCGTGTCTGCTGTCCTGGAGTTTACAGCTCAGGTGAAACAGACAGCTATCAACAATTTGCTATGACATTTAATTTAAAAAATTTGTAAGTGGAGAGAAATGCATATACCTGAGGAATTTAAGTTAGCCACTCTAGGTCTAGTTTAGTATGTTGTCCTGGGGATAAATCTTAAATATGTATTGTACATATGAGTAATTTGGGACTAGGCATTTTTGATCAATAACATCTCATAAGTTACTGCATGTATCATATGTAGATCAGAGATTTTTAGGAAATTTAAATAGATTTAACATGTATTTACACTCTGTGTAATATAATTTAACACTTGATTTCACAGAGTACACTTGAGAACACAGTCACCAGGTCACTAACTTACCCTGTGCCCTCCCTCAAGTTCTTTGCTGGCCATGTATCACCTATAAAGTGAGGCTCTTAGGCTCTCAAGTTTCCTTTCAGCTCTAAAAATTGTATAACTGCAGTACAGAAGAACTCTGTAACCCCCATGCCCCCCAACAAACTGCCCTTCTCACAGTCTTCCCTGCTTCTTTTAATGGCAGCTCTATCCTATGTAATAGGGCAGAAATCTAGTGTTCCTGACCCTTCTTCTCTTATACCCCATGTCCTGTCCAATTTGTCAGCAAATGCTATTGTGAACCATGCCTCACCACCTCCCCTGCAGTCATCCTGGTCCAAGCCACCATCATCTCTTCCCTGGATTATTACCGTAGCCTCCTAAGAGGTCCTCTTCTGTGCTTGTCCCTGTGTGCTCAGCTGTTTACACGGCATCCGGAGTGATGCTGTTAAAACAAGCCAGCTTGTATCATGGCTTTACTCAAAACCTTGTAATGCCTTTCCACCTCAGTCAAAGTCCTAGTGGTGGCCTCCTGGGCCTTACAAGATCTAGCTCCTCCTTAGCTTGTTGACCTCATTTCCTAGCCCTTCCTTTCCCTCGCTTTCCTCCAGTCAAACTGGCCTCCTTGCCACTCATGCTCCTGTCTCATGTCCTTTGCATGGCTTGTTCCCTCTACCTGGAATGCTGTACTCAATACCTCACATGTCCCATCAGTGAGGCTTCCATGGATGGCATCCTATGGTGAATTGCAGCGCCTCTGGCCCATACTGTCCATCCCCTGATCTTTTTATCTTTATTGTACACATGAATGTATTCTACATTAGTGGTTCTCAAGGTGTGATTCTAAATCAGCGGTATCGGCATCACCATTAGAGCTTGATAAAAATTCAAGTTCTTGTCCTCTTCCATCCCTAGTTTCTGCTGAGTCAGAAACTGGAGGTGGGGTCCAGCAATCCATATTTTAAGAAGCCCTCTCATGATTCTGATACACACTAAAGTCTGAGAACCACTGCTGTCTATTGTGCTTCATAATTTTATTACCTGTATTTATCTCTCCTCCCCACCCCTGCCCCGACTTAAAGTCAGCTCCATGAAGGCAGGGGTTTCTGTTCCTGGTGCTAGAGTTTAGAATGGAAATGCTACTTAGTAAGAGCTCAGTAAATAGTGGTTGAATGAATGAATGAACATGTAACTATGTAGGAAATTTAAATTAAAAGAATACTGAGCGGGGCTTCCCTGGTGGTGCAGTGGTTGAGAGTCCGCTTGCCGATGCAGGGGACACGGTTTCGTGCCCCGGTCCGGGAGGATCCCACATGCCGCGGAGCGGCTGGGCCCGTGAGCCATGGCCACTGAGCCTGCACATCGGGAGCCTGTGCTCCGTAACGGGAGAGGCCACAACAGTGAGAGGCCCGCGTACCGCAAAAAGAAAAAAAAAAAAAAGAATACTGAGTAATAGAGTTTAATGTATGTTCCTCATATTTTAGTGACTCTCCTCAGTGTTAGGAGTTTTAAATATGAGGTTTTCTTTAGCACAGATTTAAAAATCTGCAGATTCTTCGAAGATTGCGTTATCCCCGACTAATCCTTCTTGAAACTTTGTGAAAATGATGTGAATTGTTGCTTTAAATACTTGTGGCAACTGGAATTGTGCTATTTTAATCATCTCCCGTAGGGACCATCTCTTTAAAAGTGTACAGATAGGTCATTCTGTTTTATTGAAAGCTTCTGATAGTCGAGCTAGTTGAGTGGAGATTTGTATGAAAAAGACCACCTGGAGGTATATGAATATTGCATTGGAAATTTAGACTCATTAGTCTTTGATCTAAGTTGCTTGTGCCTGTCTTTGTGGGTATGGCCAGCCAGGAGCCCCCAGTGACTGCAGAGCACGCCTTTGGCTTCGGAAATGATGATCCCTGTATAATATGCTTACCTAGTGTTCCCCTCGCTTTGCTGTCAGTTCAGCAGAGTTGGTCTTACAGATGAGGGTACTGAGGAATGCTGAGTGACTTTGGCCTTGTTGGAGGTCATTCTGAAGGTTGTAAAAGCAGATCACACCAGACCTCCCCAGACTTCACTTTTTATCCTCTGCTGACTTCCTCGCCATTAGGCTCCCTGCCCCCTCCCCCACCTGCTTCTTCACGCTATGCCTTTTGACAGCTCAGCTGTCCCGGGGTTCAGTTTCTCAGCTGAAAAATAAGGCAGGTTGACAAGATGTTTTCCGAGGATCTATCTTGCATCAGAGTGTTTCAGTGTCCCTTCATTAGCCTCACTCACTAAAGGCATTCTCAGTCCTATTTGAAAGCATTCAAAGCAGAGGGTGGTCTTGGGCATGGAGCAGGGAGTAAGCCAAGCATCTGTCCTGTGGCTACTTTCAGAGCATCTTTAAAAATATCCCTCCCACTCCCACTGGGGAGCCAGGGAGAATGAGTTTGTGACTTGGGGATTATCTGTGACTTTCCTTTGCTCACTGTAATTATCGTAGTTGATAGAAAGTTGACCACGAGTGGGCTCTTGGTTGTGTCTGTCTTTAGACTTGAGAAAGCTGGCTCTTGCCTGTACCTGCAGCACACCTGGTCTGGGTTTACTGCTCCAGCCTTCCTGGCCCCCCTTTCTTCTGCTGCTGCCCCGCCAGGTGTGGCCTCTGGCTTCATGTCTCCCGGGAAGTTCACCTGCTTTGGGCTTTGGGGGAGGGTTCAGCGACTCTGACATAGATGGGCAGATTATCGGTAGTTTGCCATTGTCTTAAACTAGCTTTCTCCTTCACGCTGGGGCTAATTGGCTGTATTAGTCAGCAGAACTGAGCCAAGTGTGAATTGACACCAGCCACCACTTCTTCTTCTTGTCTCTTTTAAACCTGTATTGTCTTGATTGTGAGAATGGTTGAGGAACTGGCAGCCTGTGTAGCCTCCAAATTTTTACCAAGAATACCTCTGTTGAATTTTTAACATAATTTGTCTGTGTCATTGTGGATCGATGTTGACTCCATGGACGAAGTACAAATAAGTGCTAAGAACTCTTCCTTGATAAGTAGAAATGTAGCACATCTGAAGGAACCCTGTTGATGGCAATTTCGAGAGTCTACCTACATGAAATACCAACCCTGGGAAGGCTTGCTTCTTTGTGGGTTTTTTTTGTGTGTGTGCTTTGAAAGGTGAAACTCTAGCTTTAGGGAATAAAAAGATGTCTTCTAATTTCTTCTTTTGCCATCAGAAAAGGCTGTGAAATTGTTATTCTCTGATGTTTCAAACACGGTCAGGACTGCCTCTCCCTCATTAATAGATGGGAAACGTGGACTTGTACAGAGCAGCTAGAAGTGACTCCCTCTGGCCCAGGCTCTGGAAATACGGCAGATCCTGTTTTCTGATCCTGAATGCCTTGGACGCCATGCCACACGTGGGTGGGGCTGCAGTCTGTAGAACCAGCCCAGGCCATTGAGACCACTTGCTTACGAGAAGGAATAAATAGAATTGAAAACCAGGAGTCTGATTCAGGGAAAGAAGTTTGGGTGGAAAGCGAGGGTTTTCAGAAAACTCTCTTTGGTTCTATCTGGTCCTTCTTGGGGTCCCTCCCTCCTGAGCAGGACAGGTGGTGCCCCTCCCCCTCCCATAGTGAGGTGGTGTGTGAATTACTAATAGCAGATAAGGTGCCAACATATTTCTTATTGACTTGCCTAAAAATTGAGTGGATTCAGTGTTATCACTTTAATATTATAATGCTGTCACCCTCACACAGCTGCATTTCAGAGCTCTCGTGAGGGGGAGAGAGAGGTTTAGTGTCACAGATACCTGTGCTGAGGCTAATGCTTACCCGCAGCCCGGCTCTTCTATGCCCTGGCACCTCCAGTGAGCAGCTCTTACGGATTTGTGCCCCTGGTATTAAAAGCCATGCTTAATACTGGAACTGTTTAAAACTCCAAAATTGCACTGTGTGCCAAATTGTTTTCTTGCTGATTTTTACCAAGCCGATTTGGGGATTGCATCGACTTTGGCCTCTGATGTACTGTTAACTGTTAACAGTTAGGGAGTGTGAATACACATGGCTGGACGGGGGAAAGACAGGGGATTGTAAAAATTAAAAAGCCTTTGGCTACAAATACCAGAGGGCTTGACCGTCAGGGGATGAAGCAATACGGACGTTTAACAATCTCACGTAGCATTAGTCTGGGGTATACTGTTCCAGGATTGGTGCAGGAGCCCAGGGTATCACAGAGGTCTTGGGCTCTTTACTACTCTCTGTTCTGCACCTCAGTAATGTCAGGCAGCCCATGTCCCCACGGGCTCCTTTGCTCCCAGCATCACATCCTCATGTGACAGTGACCCTAACAGGCAGGGGGAGTGGGGAGGAAACCACCCTGGTAGGGTGGTTCTTGTGTTAGGCAGAAAATATTCCCACGAGTGTCTGTACCATATTCCTCTTGGATCCCATGGGTCAGGTCTAGGGCAGACCCTCAGACCATTCACCAGACCAGGAATCAGACACCATGATTGACTTAGATCTGTACAGTTAATCCCCCTGGGGCCCGGCACACCAAATCAGGATGCTGGTAGAGATCGGGGTATGGATGTTGGGTAGCAGATCACCAGTGCGTGCTGCCAGGGACTCAATATTATTAGGAAACTACTATATGCATTCTGTGCCCCTCATTCTATAGCTTGTGAAACTGTTGCTCAAGGAAGTGAAGTGGATGAGCGGGGAGTGTAAATGGCATCACACGCAGGCCCGTTCGATTCCAAAGTACCTTCTCGGGGTGGAACTGTGGTTCCTTGCTACTCACTGTGTCCTCCCTCGGTGCCTCTCCTCTCCCCTGTAGTTTCAGGGATCATTGATGGGAACTCACTGGGAACGGTCAGGACCCCATGGTGTGCCACGTATCCCACACCAAGTGTGTCACTATTTGGCCTCTTACTAGGTATGCCCACACCACTGTTAGAATAGAGAGAAAACTTCGCCTATGAGTAAAGTGACATTCCTTCAAGAAGGAAACCAGCCTGGTGAATGTTGGCGGCCACTGTGTAGGTCTCGCCACATCCTGCCTTGGCCCGCTGGGCTCTGGGCTCTGCTTCTTGCTCTGGGTTTGCTGAGTTCTGCAGGTACCTGGAGGCGCCGCGTCCTCCTGGAGGACTTCAGGCATCCCCTCTGCCATCTCTGAGTCAGTGCTGCCCTGCGCTCTCTCCTGCCTGGTTTCAGGGGTTCCCAGCAGGCACGAGGCAGTGCTGCCCTTGCCTCCCCACCTTCCCGCCCCTGCAGACTTGCTTCTTATTGCCTGGTGGTCTGATGACATCCTGAAGATGGCAAGCCTCCAGGAGAGTGAAAAGTTGTTCCTATTTAATTTACAAACAGAAATAAAACAAGCAGTAAAACTGGTAGAAAAGGCTGGGTTTGATTATACATTAAAGAAAAGTAAAATTGAGAAACAAGTGATTTGGTCAGTTAAAAAAGCGAAAAGCACTGTGCTCAAGGATGTGATAATGGGGTAAAAACATTGCAATCAGAAGGAAAGAATACTGGGAGACTGTTGGCTTCTACATACAGGATGAATTATGGCCGGGGATTCTGCCTTGTTATTCTTCAGATGCCATGTGGGGAGAGAGTTTGACCAGAGAGGGCTGTGATCAGAACTGTGCTTTAGGAAGAGTAACCTGCATGGAATAAGTCTGGATTGCAGTTGGAGGAGGCATGCCTCTGATTCTGTAATTGCTAAAGCCTTCAGTTATCCTGGTCTGTGTCTTTCCTCTCTCACCAAGAAAATCTGGGGGCAGAAAGGACACCTTGAAATTACCAGCAAACAGAAGATGATACCTTAACATAATTCTTCAATTCGTGTTGTTTAGGTCATGTAATAGTCACTCTATTTCAATTAATGTCATATTTTCCCATGTTAGCTCTCGCTAGAAGGCTGGCATTGTGTTTAAATCAAAGCGACACCCACGCCGGTTGGACGCTACTGTGCCTACGGGGGCGCTGCACCACCGACACACGTTTTACTATAAAAACAAAATGAAAAGAACGAAATACGTCATTTAAAGCAAAACAACTGTTCATGCAGTTCCTAACAGAATTAAGAAAATATTTGCTTCTGTTTTATACCCATTATCATAGTTTGCATAATTTAAATCATAATGTGCTTCTTTATATGCTTCTTCATTCACCAACATTGGATGTATAACATTTTAAGGACACCTGTGAGACTCACGAAGGCCGGATGCTGGCAGCCCTGAAAATGTTTCCTGGGTGTTCAGAAGTACATTTCAGTTTTGCCAGTAAAGTCTTGACTCTCTCATGAGAAAAGAACAACAACTGGGAATCAAACCAAATTATGCAGGGATTGTTTCTGATGATATAAATATGACATTTAGGATTAACCAGAGAACCTCAAGCCAGTTTTTCTATGCTGGGTGATCACAACTTGATCTTTACTCAGGGAAGAGCGTAGGAGTTGTGGAATATTAACCCCATTATTCCTTTTTGTGTTTCCAGTACCTAAGAATACACCGAATTTTCCCAAAAAGGAGCCTGGGGCTATGTGGCTAAAACTCCTCTGTGAAGGACTGTGGATTTCATTCAGACCTTCAGTAACTTGCTATATGGTCCTTGGCAAGTTATTTCATCTTGTTTTTTCCTTCCTCTTTTTTAATTCCAGTACTCACTAAATTATCACATTTCATTAAGGATTTGTCTCATGCTTTCGTTTTTCAGAGTCTCTGTTCAAATATAGGCCCTGTTGATTTTACTCCTGGGCTATGGCTGTGGTCTTCCTGCTTCTAGTCTTTCTGTTTTCCTGAACATCCCTGCATGATTTCTTTTCCCCAGTTCTCCTCTTGACTAGAGAGAAAGCAGCAGTAGTCCAGGGCAGTAACTGGATCAAGTACAGCTTCCTTTACCTGCAACTCAGACTCTGTCGTTGGGCTCCTTGACAGGCTCAGTGCTTCTTCCCTTTTCCAGACCATGGCCTCTGGGGAAGAGAGGCTGCCTCTGGCAGGGAACTACCAGGGGCCCCTGTAGCCACTGTGACTCTCGCTGCCCCAGACCTGCAGCCAGCCACTCGGAGGTCTAAAGGATCAGTATCTGTTGCAACCCATTTTGAATATGATTTAGGAAGCTCTGAGCCCTCAGATGTTGATTCCATTACTCTCTAGCCAAGTATGGAATGGACCTAAGCCATTTTTTTTTTTCCATGCACAACTCAGGTTCCCTTTCACAGATATTAGTAGATTTTATAGATGTTTGAGGTAGGTTCGGGTTAGCTAACTCACCTACAGCGTCACTCGCAGGTTTTAAGGAAATCAAGTTTCAGACCAAATTTTGCCCTTCGTTAGCAAGCAAGAACCCTAGAGATTTCTCACAATTTATTCCGTAAGCTCAAGGAGATTCCTGCTCTCTGTCCTTCTAGGTGAATGAAAAATTCACTCGAAGCCGACATGCCAACATTCCAGATGCAGTTTTCTTGTACACTTGTGCTTGGCATCTAGAATCTGACTAGGCAGAAAACTGGTTAGGGGTTTAGCTTCCTCTTGGGCCTGGCTGGATTCTTTCTTTCTATTCATGCCAGATGGGGAGTATATCTAAAATATTTTAGCCCCTCTCTGTGTGCTCACTACTTTGACTTTTACCAGTGAAAGCCTGTTTCTAACATGCATCTTGCCTATCAGCAGGTGACTCTTTTCCCCAACAGTAGTCCCTTTTGGGCATTCACCTGGCTCATACTTGTCTATACTTAGATACGGATAACAGAAATACTTCTAGCAGCTGCCTCTGGCATCGTGAATCAAGTGGTGCTAGACCCTTCTAGCACTGGGCATTCTGGCTCAGAACACCAGTTGACCACCTGGGTTGTAGTACCACAGATATAATATCACACGGTGTATATTGAAGTATTGTAGGTAAATTTTAGACATCATAACAACACAGTTGGCAGACTAGTTTTGCAGGTTAAATCAGGCAGGCGGAACTGCTTTATCGTGCTTTTCCACTTTTTTTTTTTTTTTTAAATGAATTTGTTGCCAGCGACAGCAAAAACGAGAGGTTTTACATCAAGATCTCAATGTTTGGCTTTCTGTGGGAAAATTGGGGCATCTGCAGAAACAGGGCCATTTTCCTCTATGAAAGTTTTCTTTTCCAGCGGAACAGCAGAAGCTTGCTTTAGACCTGGGGATGGGCTCCTGGGAAGGGCCCTGTGCTTCCTAATGTCCCCCTATGCTGAGACAGATATCAAGTGCCCTTCACCACTGAGATGGAGCTATTGGTTTGCAGGACCCCCTTCCCTCCTTCTTATTCCTGCCTGGGCCCCGTAAGTATTTGAGGTTTTGAGCCATGCGGCTGTCAGATGGCTCAACACTTGTGCTCTGCTCACGCCGCTTCTCTGTCTGGAATGTCACTTCCTTTTGGGCTTGTCTGTCCAACACTCAACCTCATCTTCAAGGCCAGGTCCAAGGCTCACTTCGAGATGGACTCTTTCGTGGCTATTACAGTCCTAACTCTTCCACTTCTACATGGACAGCAGAGCATAGCGTTTGATTTTACACGTTCTGTGTCATGCCTTCTCCCTCCTTGATGGTAATATTCTTAAGGTCAGGAAGCATGTCCTTCTCGTACTTTATATCTACCACTGTAAAAACGTTAATGCTTATCCCCTCAGCCCAGTTGTGAGGCAGAGAACAGTAGCTTATTGAGCTACCTAACAATTATTGTAAAGCATATTTATCCATGGTAAAAAGAAGTAGAGGGGTGTTATAAAGGTGAAAATAATGTAAAAACAGGCATAACCAAGAAGCCTGAAAACAGAGCTCCAGAAAGGTTAAGTGCCTTGCTGGAGTCACACAGTTGGGGAATAGCTTAGTCTTCAGCCTAACCACTGAGCATCCTGCCTTGGTTCCTTAGGGCTGCGCTATTTCCTGGCAGATGTGCTACTTGCTAAATCAGGTAGCTGCACCCCAAACGCCTGCAGATCCTCCACAGGGCTTAGTGTTCACATATCAAAACAAGACAGTTCCCAAAGTCACTTAAATCGTATGCCACAAATGAGGGAAAGGTGATGAAGGTACATCAAACTTAACCATACAAGGCACCAAGAGTCAGGATGGCAAAGATGCTTCTGTCATTTGTTTGTTTGTTTTTTTTTGTTCTGCGGTACGCGGGCCTCTCACTGTTGTGGCCTCTCCCGCTGCGGAGCACAGGCTCCTGACGCGCAGGCTCAGCGGCCATGGCTTACGGGCCTAGCTGCTCTGCGGCACGCGGGATCCTCCCAGACCGGGGCACGAACCCGCGTCCCGTGCATCGGCAGGTGGCCTCTCAACCACTGAGCCACCAGGGAAGCCCGCTTCTGTCATTAATAAGGACCAGCAGAGTGTCCTCTGCTGATGGTCCTCCCCTTAGTGGAGGGAACAGTGCACTGGGATGATGCCAAGGTTGGAATTTGGGAGTAGTGTTAGATGAGGCGGGAGAGGAAAGGGGAGTCAGATTTGCATGTTGTTCTGAGGGATTCTGACTTTATCCTGGGGGAGCAGGGAGCCTTTAAAGACTTTTAAGGAGCCATCAGGCCTGTGACATAGAAGTGCCTGGCTGCTGCAGTCTGGTCTGGGGAAAGCAGGGAGGTGGTGACCTCGGAGGCTGCCCCAGGACTCTTGGGCTTAAACCAAGGCACTTACAATGGGGAAGGAGAGAACTGGATGGATTCAAAAGACGTGAGAGCCTTTTCGTTACCAGGATGACCGCACTCTTTCTGGTTTGAGATGCAGTTATTCCTTGAGGCTGACTAACTTGATGTGTAGCCTTTGATTCCACATTGCCAGAGAAATGTTCATGGTTTCTGACCCACATGTATCTGCCTCCACTCCCCTGGGCTGTCTGGAGGTCCCCCTCAGCAATCAAGGGCACTTTTCACTGTTTTCTGCTCTGCCACCTCCACTTCTCTTGTCACATGTAAGCTGTCTCCACAGCATATACCCGTCTTCCTGTTTACACAAGCACCCTACAAAGTTCAGTCCAAAAGTTCTCTTTCACAGTACATATAAATCTTTTTCTATATACACTGCCCATACGTATGAGCAAATTGTACATTTATTCTGTAGTCATAGGGTGAGTAGATGTTAGGATTGGTGTTTTCTGCTTCCAGAATTTTTCTTCTGAGCTTTAAAGACATTTAACCGTCTGTTTATGACTTAAAAGTGAGTGTTCTAAGTGGAGTCTGTGAATACAAATGTGAGTCAGGAAAATACATTGAAGAGGTGTTGTCAATAATGAATTGCAACTATGCCTCTCTCTCAGCAGTTTTTGCAGCTTTAAAAGGTCTAATGTAATCAGATGTTTTTGGGTTTTTTTGTTTAATTTTTATTTATTTATTTTTGGCTGCCTTGGGTCTTCATTGCCGCGTGCGGGCTTTGTCTGGTTGCGGCGAGCGGGGGCTACTCTTCTTTGTGGTGCGCGGGCTTCTTACTGTGGTGGCTTCTCTTGTTGCGGAGCTCGGGCTGTAGGTGCGTGGGCTTAGTTGCACCGCGGCATGTGGGATCTTCCCAGACCAGGGCTCGAACCCGTGTCCTCCTGCATTGGCAGGCGGATTCCCAACCACTGTGCCATTAGGGAAGTCCCATCAGATGGTATTTTTAAGGAATTAAAAACAATTAATGTTAACAATGGATTTTTGTCTAGATTATATCTTTTAGGAAGATATATGTATATTTGGGGTGTAGAATTGCTTCAACTGCATGGAAAAGAATTTATTTTTCCTTAAGACAACTTTTACCCATATCCTTAATTATTTACAGATGATATGTATTTATTTAATATTATCATGTTACACAATTATTTTAATAAAAACAGAATGTTGGATTCACTGTTAAACTACTTTTCCGAAATACAAATGAGGTTGAAATTTATATTTTCGAAAGCCTTATCGTGTTGTCTCTTCCTCTAGCCAAATATAGTAGATACTTACAAATGATTAAGTTGACCTAGCTCTTCTGTAAGAGAATGAATTTTATCTCCTCCTACCTGAAGGAGACTGGTTCACTGGTTTCAGAGGTTTCTTTTCAGAAAGCTTGATTTTTCTGACTGTAATATAAGAGTTCTAATAGAGTTCAGCACATACATGCAAATTAAATTACATAGCATTTTCAGAATATACTTTTGCTCACTATTAACACGAGAGTAGCAGTTGGAATAAAGACGCCCTTTGTCAATTTTTATTCCTTTGACTTGAAGTTGTAATCCTGTTGGGATTTGAGTAAATTTAAACGTAAATAAAATGGACCAGGCAACAGAGTTCAACTTGGGGAGCTGGTTCCAGTGTTATTGCATAACTTAATAATGTAGATCTAACGCAAATGCTAATATTTGACCTTGGTTTGTACTTGACGCTGTTCTTTGGTAATTGCCATCATCCTGGCAGTCACCGAAGGGGGCCAGCAAAGGAGAGGCACGTGAGAGCAGTTTGAAGGGGTCCACACTGCATAACCTGCTGCAGTGTTTTGAGGTGTTGACATCCCTTTTTTATAACCGTTCACCAGTTTTCTCTTGAGGTGCCCTTGAGTTGGCTCTTATTGGTAGGTCTGTACTAGCCCTAAGTAGTTGGTAGTTTAACTTACTAACTAATTTTAACTATTAGTAAAACTCTAAGCACAGATGCATGCATTAATAATCACTGGGTATTCCTTCTCTACTTTCACATATACAAACATAATTTTTGCATAAATGCATGCTCGTATACAGTTTGCTTAATTAATTCATGTCCTCACAAGAAGAACTTCTAATATATAATGGATGTCAAGAAGAGTATGATTTCATTCTACAAACCTTTCCATCTATATCTACGAAAATTATCTAGAAAGCAAACGTTGAAAAAAACCCAGTCTTTACCGACTGGGCTTATCCTTTGTGTTGATTGCTACGTGTGGGCAAAACTGAGCATGTTGGTTTTATGTACCTGGGTTTGTGGATTTGCCATTATGATTTTGGCTGAAGTGTTACAGAGCACTGTTCAAGGAAGGGCGTGGGAATGTGGAAGTTGTATGTTATTCATGCTTTATTTCAAGGAAGAAATCCACTCCCCAAACATTGATGATGTGGAATTAAAGAGGCTAGAAAATAATCATAATAAAAGAAAACATAAAAAGAAACACATGCTAGTTTTACTACCTTTGGTGCTATTCTTATAAATGATTTTCTAAAATGAATCTTAGCTAAAAGCTAAGATCCTTTAATTTAGGGCTTTGGAAAGCCCTAAATGTAGGTATGTATATTTTTATTGTAATCTTTTATGGTTAGTTATGACTTGTGATACCTTTTTGGTAGAAAATATAAAAATGATATGCTGAGCTTTTGGACTGGTGAGCTTGCTGACCCTTAACCTGTGATGAGGGCGTTCTCTGAAGTGTAGGGCAGGGGTACCCAACCCCCGGGCCACGGACCGCTACCTGCCCACGGCCTGTTAGGAACCCGGCCGCACAGCCAGAGGTGAGGGGCGGGTGGGCAAGTGAGCGAAGCTTCATCTGCCGCTCCCCATCGCTCCGGCTCGCATTACTGCCTGAACCATCGGCCGTCCCTGCCCCCAGGGAAAAGGGGAAAAATCGTCTTCCGCGAAACCGGTCCCTGGTGCCAAAAAGGTTGGGGAACGCTGGTGTAGGGGATGGCGGGTGGCAGGACTGCCCTGCTGTATGGCTGAGAGAGCTCCACAGTGTTTGGAGCAAGTCATCACCATTGCGAGGCCCATCAGGAAAAGAGATGTTCTTAAAGGCAGAATTTGTAATCCATAATGTCTTACCTAAAATAAGGGTGATTTTTTTTTTTTTTTTTTTTTCCCTTTCAGATTTTGGGGTAAGTGCTTTCTTAGCAACAGGGGGTGATGTTACCCGGAATAAAGTAAGAAAAACATTCGTTGGCACCCCGTGTTGGATGGCCCCTGAAGTCATGGAACAGGTGAAATAAATTAATAAATAAAAGTGATGTTTTGATTGACATAGTATAGTTGTACAATACACGTCATTAGTACACTAACATTTTGTTCAAGTCAATCATTTTACTAGAATGCGTCATGCAAGATTTAATTCCCGATTGCTGGGCCTTAGCAAAGTAATCTCAAGGTGTGCACACACGGCCGTGGGCTTCTGACGTAATAGGGACCTTGTCATGTATAACGTGCCGGCTGTATAATTGTGTTTTTCCCCTGCTTCGCTTCTTAGGTGAGAGGCTATGACTTCAAGGCTGACATGTGGAGTTTTGGAATAACTGCCATTGAACTAGCCACAGGAGCAGCGCCTTATCACAAATATCCTCCTATGAAAGTAATTGCTATTGGAAATATTATGTCGGGTTTGAAATATGATTTAACAGAATCCATTCTCTTAAACGTAGTCATTTTTCTCTTAGACCCAAGGGGAATTAATGGAGGGATGCAGCCAAGTTAAATGTTAGCTGATGCTCTCAGCGGACAGAATGGGACAAAAAGTAGCACAGTTCCCGGCTTTGAAGCTTGCTTTGTGTTCTTAGCACAGAACAATGTGATCAGATTGGTCGATGGAGGTTGATAGATGAGACAAATGCTGGTCATTACTCTCTCTATCACAGAATACCCCCAGCTCCCCAAGAAAAATCTAAAAATAGATTATAGTGATATCATCTTTACAGATGGATTTCCCAAATTTTCAGGCCTTTTTTCCCCCATGGTCTGTAACATTTCACTCCTGTTCTCATGGTGTCATGTTGGTGACTCATCTGAAATAAGGGAGCCCAGTGTTTTTAGGAACTAACATACATTTGGATACTATTTTTAGATTTTCGTTATTTTATTTTTTTGGAAGTTACTCTTTATTGTTATTATTTTTTAAAATATTTATTTATTTATTTGGCTGCATGGGATCTTAGTTGCGGCCCGCGGGATCTTTCGTTGTGGCCCGCGGGCTCTTCACTTCGTTGCGGTGTGTGCGTAGGCTTCTCTCTAGTTGCAGCACACAGGCTCTCTAGTTGTGGTGCTTAGTTGCCCCTCAGCATGTGGGATCTTAGTTCCCTGCCCGTGGATGGAACTGGCATCCCCTGCATTGCAAGATGCATTCTTAACCACTGGACCACCAGGGAAGTCCCTATTTGTGTTATTCTTTTAACTAGCCTACATCATTATTTCTCTTAGTTTTGAGGTGGTGGGATCAGGGCTAATTTACCCAAATGGGTTTTGTTTTGTGGCTGAAATAGTTGAATGGAAATTATGAAGGTATTTTACAGAGAATATGGTCCATGTTTGTTTCAACTTTTTCCTAGGATTTTATTGGAAAAGCTTTAAGAGGATTTAGAAAAAAAAAAGACCTGAGGATAAAAAAATAGTTAAATGATTTTACCGATTAAAAAGTTAATACGTTCTTATTGTAGAAAATTTGGAAGTCCAAATAAGAATAAAGGTGAAAACAATCATCCATAATCTATCTCATCAACCACAGGCAATCCCTATTAAAGTTTTAGTGTAGTTCATTACATTGTTTTTCTCTGTATATTTATATACATATTTTTAAAATAGTTAAGATTTGGGGGTTGTGTGTACACACCTGATTTTGTCAGCAGAAAATTTTAAATTGAGGTGTAAACAATTGAAGTGACCTTTTGGGGAAAAAGCACTGAAACAGCGCTGAGGACTTTTCTTTCATCTGGTTTTTCTCTATTATTTTTTCTTATTTCTTGTTTGCTTTCTTTCCCTACTTTTTAGTGTTTTCCACTTGAATCCAGTCACATTGCTAATTCTGGCCTAAAGTCCTGCAGGACTTTTCTTAAAATCTCACAGATCTCCCACTTTTCTTCGGTTTGCTATTAGCCTCCACAAACAATAAACTGTCACTTTAATCCTTCATCTATTCACGCATCTGAAAGTGTTTGGCGTGTATAGCATTTGCATAAATTAAGGCTGATGTACGCATTAATGAGTTTTTTTTTCATTTTATAGGTCAATAGTTTGCTACAAATTCTACACTTTTAAAAAAAAAAACAAATAATTTTGACGTTAGTGTGAAAGAATGGAATTTTTCACCTTTTCGATGTGAAACCTGTGTTTTGATTTTGTTTCGTCCCTTTCCAAAAGCAGCATGGACTTTTGTTCTGGTTATGGTTTTTAGTAACTCACTTGTGTCCCAGCTATCTTTCAGTGTCTTACTGTCTCAGTTTTGCCAAGCCTTTGAGCAATTTTCTGTATGTTTTTTCATTTAAAAAAGAAAAAGGAAGACCATGTGTTACCTCTTGGGATGTTGTGGATTTATTTTTAGGGCTGGTAATGTATTACAGAAGCCTTGAGTACAGGCGGTCCCTTACTTAGGAATAACCTGTATACGTGAACATTCCCTGCTGCTCTGGGCCTCTCTTTCTCTACCCTCCACTGCCCCCTTTCCCAGCCAGAGCACAGCCTGCACTAAGCTGGTGCTGGAGCTATGTGCTCCTGCAGGCCTTGTGAGAGCTAGTTCCCAGGAAGCCCTTGTCCTGGCCCCTTTGGGAGAGCACTCTTAACACAGAGCAGATTTTGTAAGTTCTGTCAGTGGAATAACAAAAAGGTTAAAGGGCACGTGAACAGATTTGCAAAGGGAACTGAATACTTTGCACACTTTCTAGAAGATGAAAATCATGGGGAAGCACATTTGTACCTAATCAAGGAGGGTCTCTGAGGCTTTGCTGGAAAATGAAAAACTCAGTTGTAGCAACTGCTGTCCTGAGATCCTGTCTTCCTGTTTGTTTCTGCTGCAGGTGTTGATGTTGACTTTGCAAAATGATCCACCCACTTTAGAAACAGGAGTAGAGGATAAGGAGATGATGAAAAAGTACGGCAAGTCCTTTAGAAAATTACTTTCACTGTGTCTTCAGAAAGATCCCTCCAAAAGGTATGTCAAACCGAGTGGATGAGTGAGTGATCATGACTGGGTGGGGTCATGACAAAGCTTGGTTTGTGGATGGGGAAGGGCTGTGTGAGGAGTCCTGAAGTTTAGTTCTATCCAGTTCAAGGGAAATCCAGCTCTGGTCCCCAGATTTCCAACCTGTTAGTGGAAGCTTGGGTCCAAAAGGGAGAGAAGTGAGTGAGGACGAGGGAGAGGCAGAGGAAAATTTTCCGTGTTAATGAGATTGGTGATGCTTGTTAGGTATGGGCTCTGTCATCAAAGGAAGCGAAGTAAAACAGAAATCAAAAGCAATTGGCAGTGGTGAATTCAGAAGCTGAGCTAATACTCTGCACTGTGTAGGTTGCGCTGACCTCTCAGGATTTGAATATCCTGCCAGCTCCAGTCTAAACCAGGCAGAGCTGTTGCATTTTGCATGAGCTTCCTTTGAGTTGCAGAACAAGTTGTTTGTGCTGTTTAAAAGATTATCAGTAAAGAAGATTAACATTTTTACATTTGAAAGATTAATCATATAAATAGAAGCAAACGGTTTTAAATTAACTTTAGTATTTCCTCTTTATTCTTGGGTTATTGCCCTGCACTGTGGTATGTCTGTTTTTTTCTGAGTTTTGTTTCTTCTTCTTCATTTCTGTGAGTTTGAAATGTCCTGGGTAGTGATAGTAGAGCCCAGTGTCCTTTGTCACTTGAAGGAGAATGTTAATGACGTGAACTGAGCATAAACCTTGGCTGGGGAGAGTCCCTTTGTAGTGCTTGGCTGTGTGCTGCATTGTCCTAATGTAAGGTAAACTTGGATTACACACCTGGAGAGGCTGCTGAGAAGTTACTGGCTACCCATATCCACCCAGGACTCCAACTTGATACTTAACGTTCTAAAACATAAAAGCTGGCTTCTCTTTTGGAACTTTCTTTTTCAGGGAAGGACCCTGCTTTTCGAAGGATTCCTTTATCCTTAAGTTCTTGATGAAACTTAAGCCTTTTGCCTTCACACAGCGATCTACTGTTTGAGCAGGCTACCCTTCTCTAGAATAAACATAGTTTCCATTATTATACCTGTTCTTTGTAGCAACTCTGTTCATTCCTTTACATTTTACTGAATTTGCCTTGAATCTTTTCTATATCAGTTAGTTACCTCCCTCATGGAGCCAGTTCTAAAGACTCTTTGCTCTTAAGCATCTTGAAATTATTTATTTTAAAAAGGGGTGCAACACTTGCTTGCCTTCCCCTTGTATTTGGTGTCATCTCCAAACGTAAGTTTTTAGCATCACCGAGGAGACAGACTTTGATCCTCTAAAGCCCAGTGAGAGAAGAACTCGTTTTCCCCTTTAGAAGGACTGGGTTGTGACTGATGGTCTTTGTGATTCTCAAAATAGTTGAGATTCCACCTAGTGGTGACGTGTAATGCCGCACGATTCCAGCTCTTTCAAAAAAGGATTCTGTGGGGTAGAACTGTTAGTGTACTAACGGATAAATGCATTTCTTTAGGAGACTTATAATTTGGTCAAAATAAATTAGATTAGACCGTCATACATTATATTTAACAAGCCATCCTTCTCAATAATCTTGAAAGTCTTTCCAGTTTTTATTTATTATATGAGCTCAGATATCAGGTTCCCACCACCCCACCAAACAACAACAATGATAACAACAAAAGTTTTAGAAGAGAGCCGCACAGAGTTTATTCGAATTCTCACAGCATCTCTCCCTCAGAGTATTCTCTTGGTAACATTATTGATTTACAAAGTATTAATAGGTGAAGAACTTCCGTTAGATACTTTCTGTATAATGTAATCTGTTCTCACTATTGTGCAGTTGTCCTCTGTAACAAACAGAGAGTGTCGCTGGTGCACAAACTTCCCAGGTGATTTTTTTCTTGTAATGAAAAGACACGACGTGGGAAGTTTGGGGAAAAAAGATTCAGGAAATGTGAGAATGGAAAAAAAGCAATATTATAATTGTTGAATTATTTATTATACAGGATGCAATTTAAAAATATATATTCCTGACTGAATTAATAAGTAACATCTAATTGCTGCTCAGGTCTGAAAGAAACCTGTGAGTATTTCTTCTCTTCTCTGCCTTTGTTTATATTGTCCAAAGATTTTTTCCTCTTCTCCTGTCCCCCTTCTTGTCTTTCAATATTTAGTTCAAAGGCCCCAGGTTCTCAAAGTTAGATACATCTGGGTGCGATTCCTAGCCCTACATCATCTGCATGACTTAGTTTCCTTGTCTGTAAAATGGGCCTAATAACACCACCTCATAGGGTTGCTATGAGGATGGAGATGATGCCCTTAAAGCAGAGAACAGTGCCGGAGCATTCCTAAGTATTCAGGAAATTGGGATTGCCATTCATTATTTGCCTTTTCTTCCTGACCAAGTAGAATTGTTGCAACCTCGAGTTTCCTGCAGTATGTTGATGATATGTCTCTTGTAGCACTTATCACACTGTGTACATTTATTTTTTTATTATTATTTTTCTGCGGTACACGGACCTCTCCCGTTGTGGAGCACAGGCTCCGGACGCGCAGGCCCAGCGGCCATGGCTCACGGACCCAGCTGCTCCGCGGCATGTGGGATTCTCCCGGACCGGGGCACGAACCCGTGTCCCCTGCATCAGCAGGCGGACTCTCAACCACTGCGCCACTAGGGAAGCCCTGTGTACATTTGTTGACTTACATATTCAATTTCCTCATGAGTTTCTGAGTTTTTTAGAAGGAGAATCTGTGCCTCTTATCTTCCTGTCTCTCTTTTTGTCCACAGTGACTGGTCTGTATTGCGTACTCAGTGGTATTTCTTGAACACCTGCAAACAATTGGGAGCTTGCAATTTGGGGATGATTTGGACTCATTGAAAAGAGTTTTGGAACCAGACCAGATTGGAGTGGGTTGAGGAGTGAAGGCAAGAGTTTCGATCATTTTATTTATTTCTGTTGCCAGCATATAGATCCTCTGCTTGTAATCTAAAAGCAGTTGACTAGTACTGAAATCCTGGTCTTGCTGAGTTCCTTTTTAGCAATGAATGAAAACATATATCACAGGGGAACAGTGACCAAGACAGAATCATTCCTATGCTGGAGCCCTCAGGCTAGCTGAGAAGGAACTGTGCTTTCTGTCAACCTTGAGAGCTCGTGGAACTTTCCTATTGCCTGAGAGCTGGGTGTCAGAGCTGTTTGCCTCATTCAAGTCTGTGCCCTGCATTTGCATAGGTAAAGATTTGCTTATATTTGCACAGCAGAACATTTTGCTATTCTTAAAAAAAAAAGAGCCTTAATCTTGGAGGTTATATACTTCATATGGATGACAACTATAAAAGTAACTATCATTTTTTTTTAGAGCAACAAAGGGGTGGTTGTTGCATAGATAAATCCACTGGAAACAAATAAAACTTGGAATATTTCTTCTGAGGGAAGGGGTGGGGTGAGAAATGCAGCTCTGCCAGAGGTCAATGTATTGTTCTAAAAAGTTGAATTTTAATTTCTATTTAAACTGTATCGTACTCATCCTGAATCCTTTGAAAATTATTTTAAGTCTCAGTGGACTTTGGTTCATCCATATGTATTGGAATCCTTTAAGGGATTTTCTTCTGAGAATGTTGGTACTTGCAGACTTCCACATTGTTTTTAAGGATTTAAAATTGAATCATTATTCAAAGTCTGGGCCATCATTTTGGTTGCTGGTATAACATTTTAGCATTTCTTGTAAAATGGTGTTTGTGTTTACATTATATTGTATTGCTTGATAATTGTTAGTGGACATGTAAGACAAAATGGTGCTTGCAGAATTCTTTCTTCTGTAGTACTCGGCTAAGAGGCAGGCAGCACTGATGGTTCCACATTAACCCTACACTAGTAATTTCTATAGCATAAGACTAAAACAAACAAAACACGCAAAAACCCTAAAATCAGATGGGCAGCACACATCTTGGCTTCTCTCATACCTTCTAATCACTTTCTTCCCTTCCTCATTTTCCTCATTCTTTCCACTTTCACTTTTCCATGCTTTTTATGGAGATAGTTTGGCACATGTAGGATTCAACTCCAAAATTCAACGTCTGCTATTTAGTTCTCTGTATAGAGTAGAAATTACCTATTGTTTAACATAAATGTTAAGCCTGTTAAAAAAGGAGTGTGGCTTCTTAAACCACTTCTCCTTTCTCATGTCATTGTGTTTCTGTATCTGTTGATGAAGGCTGAGGGTGGAGTCCAAAAGAAAGAGTTTTCTCTGCAGCATGCTTTTCCCCTTTACAGTTTTGGTTACTATAGAAATGACCTTGCTGGGAAAGGGAAAGTATTCCCAGCCCTGTGTCTCCCGATATGCCTGGCATTTCCCAGCCTTCTCTCTACATGGGTCCTACACTTGACCCTGGGTTGAGGAGGGAGGAGGTGGGGTGCGGAGGAGAGAGGGGGGGCGTCTGTGGCCCCCCTCCTCAGTGCCTCCTGTGCACAGACGCATCCCTCGCCTTTTCTTTTTGGTTAGCCTGAGTCTTGTTTTCATTACATCATTCTCCTGCTCTCTCCCATATTGAGTAGATGCTTAGATGCTTAGAGTAGATGCTTAGAGTGCTGACTAACTCTGGCTAGAAGCTGTGGTTCGGGGCTCCAATGTCTAGTGGCATCATTCTTACCCCATATTTGATTATAGCATGAAACTGAGCTGTAGCAGTTTTGTGCTCTGTGTTAGGCTTTGGGGATATAACAAATGAATACTGTGTGGTCCCTTTCTTGGAAAGGCTTATAACCTAGTGGGGTGGAGGCCGGGAGATACAGAAACAGATTATTGCAAAGTGTGGTGGATTGGTGTGTGAGCACCAAGGTGGGAGCAATGAATTCTGCTACTTGTAGGACCTGGGAGAAATACCTCTGAAGACGGATGGCGTTTAAATGGGTTCTTGACTGACGAGCAAAGATATGCCAGTTGGTCACAGAACATTCTAAAGCAAGAAAAGCAGTGTGTGCTTTGTCATGAAAGAGCAAGAGATGGCGGAGACCATCACCGTAGCTGGAGGATAGAGTTTACATGGGGCGTGATGGGAAATGAGGCTGGAGGAGTCGGGATCTCAGGCCACTGAAATCCATTAGGAGGCATAAGAAATTGTTTTCGTTTAGAAGCCAGCTAGGGAGCAGTGTGGGTGATTGGTTGGAATGAGAAGAGAGAAGTGGCAGACAGACTCACCGGGAGGCTGTGTCGTAACGCTATTGACCAGAGGGGATGAGGGTTTCTACCAAAAGAGTGGCCTTGAGTTCCTTCATCATCTTGATTTTCTTAGTTTCTTTTCTTTCCACTCTAAAAAGTTAAATCTAAGTTATTTTGCATGCCTCTTGGTTTTTAAAATTTGGTTTCATGTGATAAGGTACCAAACATGGTCAGTCCCTTGTGTAATGGTTCCTCTTATATGTTTTCTCAGTAGCCCTCTCCTTTCCCCAAACACAATTCATGTGTTTGAATGTTCTGACCTTCCTCTTACAGTCTGACAGCACCCTCTAACTCTTATCTGCCAGACTGTAAGTTGCTGAGGGTAGTATTTATGTCTGTCATAGTCATTAGCGTGGGCCTCGCACCTAACATCATGCCTGACAAACAGCAGGTGCTCAGTATATATTTACTGAGAGAATGAAATGATGCGTTTGGCGTAGCTGGAAGCCCAAAACTTTGCCAATAATCACTAAGAGTAGTCTACATTAAAGAGACAACCAAAGTTAAATCACTTCAGTTATCCTTTTTAGTTCTAGTGCGTGGAGAACAAGGTTCCAAAACGAGGTCCAGGGTACAAATTCATGAATTTGAACCAGCTTACCAAGGGATACGGTACACAAAATGTAAAGCTTGGCCTGCCTGTTGTTTAGACCTTTGTTTACTCCAAGCAGTTAGCAGTTAGGGGCTCTTGGTTGCAGTGGCTATGGCAATTTGGGGTTCTTTGTTAGGTACCCCTAACCAGTGTTCCACTTGAAATTAAGGAAAAGAGCAATGACAATTGAAAGAGAAAATTTCTTTGCACAGAAATACGGTTTATGGCCCCTGCAGACTTATACAGTTTGTATACCGTTGCACTTAATGATGTTTCCTAATTCTTTTATACACTTGGGTTTTGTCCCTGGAAACATTTTAGTGGAGCTTCCTGGTTCAGAGCACTGGTTTCCAATCTCTTCAAGTGTGAGGACTCCCTTTAAACTTGGATTCCCCTTAACACAATAGTCATGGTCCCTTTGGCAGTCACTGCCTGAGAGGAGACCTAATGATATTCAGTCATGCTTCCCTCTTCCCTCCCAGTTTTTTATTATGAAACATTTAAAACATACAGAAAAGGTGCAAAAATTGTACAGTGTTTGCTTCTACACCAACACTGAGATTCAGCAATGATTCACATTTCCCATATCTGCTGTCCCTGTTTACCCACATTTTATTTGCTGAACAGTTTGAAAATAAGTAACAGACGTAACATCTCAGCTTACATTCCCTCCAAATACAGACACGTTCCTACGTAACCACAATGCTTTTCCACACTAAGTAAGTGAACAGTAGTTTCCTAAAATTGTCCTATACCTAGCACACTCGCCTATCTCTATTTCTAAATGTCTCTTGCAGCCTCTCCCCGTCCTGTTCAAATCAGGACTCAGGAGAGGGGCATGTGTTGCATTTGGTTGTACGTTCCTTTAAGTCTGTTTTAATCGAGAACAGTCCCCTCACGTCTCCCCTTTTCTTCTATGACACCGACTTTTTGAAGAGATCAGACCAGTTGTCTTGCTGACTGTCCTATCCTCTAGGTATATGTGATTCTTCCTGCCTGGCTGTGGGAACTATTGATGAAAGAAGCTATTCTTTATGGAAGAGTGCCAGTTACTAAACGTAGAAGGAATGAGAGTAGTAGAAAATCAGTGTTCTGCCACCTCCAATGAAATAATTATTTAAGGCAAAGATGCTAAAATCATCAGGTGAAAGTTTCTCCGGAACAGGGTATTCATATCGTGGCAGTGTATTATCCAACAGAACACTTGCCAGTTGCAGTGGCGAAAACTTACCTTTACCATGGAGAGATCTTGGGCCTGGGGACCACGCAGTTAAACTTAGCATCCCTCCCGCTGAAATAACCTATCATTATGTGCCTCCCCCATGCTGCAGTAAGATGTGTGTCATCTACGACATGTTCTTCCCCCAAATGCTTGTGTCAACCTAGCCAAGCCTTCAGACCCAACTTGCGTTTTATGGGAAATACAGTACAGAGAAACAAGTTAAATGACACCATGAGGAAACAATCAGACCAATCCCATAATGCTTTAAAATGAATTTGCATTCTGTTAATCACCATTCTATTAATTACCTTCCCCTGAAAAACAATAGTCCATGGACACTTGAGACCGGGTTACTCGGTGGCCAGACAGAGCTCGTACACATGCCGCGTGGTCCCCTTGCAGAAACCTTCTGCTCTTGGGGAATCATAGAACACTGTGGGCACAGTTTCTTCGATAGGGTCATATCGCAGCTTTTGTACTGCTTCTTAATAAATACAGGGATTTAGCTCACAGACGTGTCAGTCTGCCGCCTTTTAGAAACACCGAATTCACTTAGTGAAGTGTAAGGATGAAGGATGGAAGATCGGTCATGCCCCAGGTATTTCACTTACAGGAGTTTATGTAGAGGCGGAGTTTTGCAGTAGAGGCGTTTGGAAGGAACTGGAAAATTGGCACCATTTAATTTGCTGCCAGCTTATGATTAATTTAGTCTGTGGCTTTGCTATTGCTGAAACTGGTCTTCCAGAAAGACTCTAGGATTAACTTGTTTCGTCAAGGCAGTGTCTTTATTGAGTGGTCATTGTTTCAACTCTAATTTATTATTGATCTTTCAGGCCCACAGCAGCAGAACTTTTAAAATGCAAATTCTTCCAGAAAGCCAAGGTAACATGCTTAAAAACCCAAGTAAATCTGCTATTTTGAAATCACTGTGAATTTCAGTGTCTTGTATTTGATGTTAAAGTGTTGGGGATATTTGTTTTGCAGAACAGAGAGTACCTGATTGAAAAGCTGCTTACAAGAACACCAGACATAGCCCAAAGAGCCAAAAAGGTAAGTGCCATGAGCCCTCCTGCCCCAGTGAGAGCTGCTCCCCATCCAGGGAAATGGAGCCTACAGAAAAATAGGAAAACGATTTCACCTACTCAGGATATGTTATGTAGAGGTTATCTGACCAGCGATTACTCAGATAACTGAGCCTTTTGGTTATCTCAGCCTGCTGCTGTGTGTTTGGGTGTGAAGCTCAAATGACTTCATCTTTCCACTTATCAGCCTGTTTAAGGAAGGTCAGAGGGGAGGGGCTTGTGTTGAGGCTTAAACACTGGAGAGGTAAAATATCTTTGAATATCTTTTGGGGGGGGGTTTACTGAAGAGGAACAGTCATTTTAAATCAGTTTGAAATGACAAAACGAAAAACAAAACTTTGTTTGTTTGGTTTTTTTTTACGGTATGCGGGCCTCTCACTGTCGTGGCCTCTCCCGTTGCGGAGCACAGGCTCCGGACGCGCAGGCTCAGAGGCCATGGCTCAGGGGCCCAGCCGCTCCGCGGCATGTGGGATCTTCCCGGACCGGGGCACGAACCCGTGTCCCCTGCATCGGCAGGCAGACTCTCAACCACTGCGCCACCAGGGAAGCCCAAAACTTTTGTTTTTAATGGTTATTTTAAATATCTGTGGGATATGGGTTCTTTCCTCATAAAAGACCCATGTATTTTTTTGTAGTCTATGCTGTGTGAACTAAATTATGCTAATAATTACCTGAAAAACTTTGCATTCTAGTATTTAGATTTTTTTAAGTGGTATGTATGTGTGAGTGTATTTATTTATGTGTTTTTACCCAGAGTTTTATTTATTTGTTATTACAGATTTCATCATGGTATGAAACCTAACAAAATTTAACCTCTGGTTTGGTTTGGTTTAGTTTGATTTGAAAATTATATTAGATATTTATAATTTAACATTGACATAGTCAACAGATTTAGAAAGAGGAAGCTTCTTTGTTTTTTGTTTTCCTTTTTACAATTAATAGTTACAGGGAAAGGTGATATGAATCTGAGTTGTCTGCTCTGTAAATAAAATGGACAAAGAAATAGGCATGAGAGATTGCATCTCATCATGCTTAGGTGTGGGTAACTTGGAATGTTAACTTCCAGACATTGCCCTTTCGAAAACATTGGATATGGAGCACATTTAGCTGATGCTTTAGAATTGCTTTAAATAGATTTTAAAATAGACTTCAAGAAATGACCCATTCTGTGTGGGTATCGAGCCCCTCTCCTGGACCCGCAGAATCCTTTGGAGTGGGCTGGTTCCCGCGCTGTGGGCCTGGGCCGGGAATGGGGGATTGCTGTGCTGACTGTGCAGCCCTGAGCCACAGTAGGCCTCTGGGACAGCTCAGAGGGAAAAGTGAACCTCTAGCGATGGTCCATCAGAGTGGCACATCCCACGGGGCAGCGCAGAGAAGCAGAAGCTTCAGTTTGAGGCAACAGGAAGTCAAAATGCCCAACCGAGTGCGAGGGCTCCATCCAGAGGGCTGAAGGAGGTGCCTGGAGCACTTCTCTGGGGTGTCGGAGTCTAGCAATGGGGCCTTTTGATCAGATAACTAAAACGCCAACCAGAGTTGAAGAAAGCTGTTAAGAAAGCCATTGATTTGGACAGTATGTGTCCCCAAAGGACATTGTTTTTGGTTTCCCTCTGATCTCATCCTGTCGCTGTTTCCTGGGAGGAACTTTCCCAGGCCTGCATCCTTCCCAGAGCTCCAACCTCACACCTTCAGCCCCCTGTGCAGTGTTTGCAAACTGTGTGTCTTCCCTCCCAAACCTCATCTCCCTGTGCTGTCTGCTGCTTTCTGAGCCACCCGACCTCAGAGCTCGGGGATGATTTTTAGGCCTCCTTCTTTGTCTTCCCCATCTAAACCCACTCCAAGTCCTCTCCACATTTCCCTCTGCAACGTTGCTTGGAATGTTTCCTCCTGTTTTTGTTTTGTTTGTTTGTTTTTGTTTTTTGCTGTATGTGGGCCTCCCATCCGGATGCGCAGGCTCAGCAGCCATGGCTCACAGGCCCAGCCGCTCTGCAGCATGTAGGATCTTCCCGGACCGGGGCACGAACCCGTGTCCCCTGCATCGGCAGGTGAACTCTCAACCACTGCACCACCAGGGAAGCCCCCTCCTGTTTTTAATTGAACCTTTGCAGTGGATTTCTAACTACTCTCCTCCCCTACCCCATTCCTCCTAGACACTAGTGCAAGATTAACTTTCTAATCGTGGCGCTTAATTGCTCAAAAGTGGTTTCCAAAATTAAACAAAAAGAAAAGGAAATAAATGGGGGAAAAAAAAGGGTTCCTATCCAATAAAGTCCAAGCCCCTTAGCCTTGAATTCATGACACCATTTCAACTTCCCGGCTTATGCAGTTGACCCTTGAACAACCTGCCAACCCTCTGCGCAATCAAAAACCAGAGTACAGTTTATAGTCGGCCCTCTGTATGTGTGGTTCCTGTATAGCTGCGGATTCAGTGAACTGTGGGTTGTGTTGTACTGTAGTATTTACTATTGAAAAAAACCCATGTATAAATGGACTTGTGCTCTCCAAACCCAGGTTGTTCAAGGGTCAACTATATTCTAAACTCCAGCGAAACTTGAACCGTCTATTAGTTCTTACTACATAACCCGTACTTTCCTTTGAGATTCCATCAATGAGGAATCTGTTCAGGCTCTCACTTCGTTTTCTTTCCTTTTTCTTTTTTTAAAATTTAGATTATTTATTACATATTAGTGTGTTGTGCATTCCAGATTCCATTTTGCACGTATCTTAAACAATAAGCAGCCAGAGTTTTGGGAATTATGATTTTCCAAGCATGTCTTCTGCCCTTTTACTAGCTCCTCAGGGATTGTTTTGTCATCCATCCCTTCAAATGGAAAATGGCCACACATCTGAGAGTCACACAAAGAAGGAAAGGGAGAATATAAATTAGTTCTTTAAACATCTTAGTAGAGAAGACAGGGGCCCATAATAATGCTCTTCTGGCTCTCCAGCTTCATTAAGTTGGCTGTTTTCCTGTCATAATTCTCATTTTAAAGTGCACTTTGGTTATCAGCTATACTCTACTCCTTGCCAGTAGGTTCCGTGGCAGGTATACTGTCCTGGTCAGCATCAGTCAGTGTGTGTCTTGTTCGTAGTAAGTGCCCACAAAATGTCTGCTGACTCAGTGAACACATGCTTCAGTGGACCAAGGAAAGATTATTTGAAACTCTGTCTCTCACTTGAACCCCCCCAGTTGCTCGGCATATACTTGTTCCTAGGCTTCCTGTTAATAATAGACAGACTGCCTTCATTCCCCTGGACTCGTGATGTTGATAAGCAACCATACTGTTCCTTGTTTGAAACTCCTCATTCGGGCTTACTGGCCACGAGGAAGTAAATATTATTTTAATTTCCATGTGCGTTGAAAACCTTTGTGGCACTGTGTCTTTGCTTGTCGTAGGTCCTTACAGTGTTTTAAGTAAATTTAATTTAAAAGTTGATACAGGGGAGTCCTTATTTGTGTTATTCATCCTTGGACTTGTCTTTATTGGCATCTGCTCAGCTGTCTCCCTTCCTGTTTGCTATGGTGCTCTAGTTTCTTGGTGGGGGTTTGTTCCTTAGACGATAACTGTCGATGTTGGTCCCTTGACTTTTGTCACCTCAGTTTGTTGTTTTTAAAACAGGAACAGACAGTTCATTGATGCTCCAGTGTTTACGTGGCCGCTGGGCCTGTTGACCAAGCTCAGGATATTTAGGCAACCATGTTGATTTGAAATTGGTTGTCATAAACCATAGTCTCTGCTTCTCCTCCTTTATGGTAATCAGTATTAAGAGCTATTTTTCAGTAACATGAATAACTCTCATATTTAAGAGAGAGAAGGACTGGTACTGTAGCTGCTCTCAGGAGGTCCTGTGGAGCCCATCAACGTGGTCTTTTGGTGTGACAGAGACAGAGGCTTATTGTATTCATGTTTGCCCAGGATGTGAAGCATTAGTTGAGAGCCACATAATTCCATGTGGGTATGTGATCTTCCCTGCATCCACAATGACTCCTCTAAATCAGGAAAAAAATATTAAAAAATAGAAACAGACCAGTGTGGCTTCTCTGGTAATTGAGTGACATAAAATGATTTTTTTTTGGATGTATTAATTGCAGAAATCAGGGATATTTGTGGGGTTTTTTGGTTTTTTTCTCTTGAAGGCAGCGTATTTGGTCCATTCTGGGTTCTTTTGCTAAAAGGTGGTGTTGTTTAGGGCTCATCTTAATTTTCTTTTGCCTTGATTTTTCTGTCTGTGAAATAGAAATTCTGTCTGACCCCAGGAATGTGATGAAGGGTAATGGGAGATTTGATGTTTCTGGACCTCAGCACACTCTGTAACTTGTAAATGAGAGAGTGCTAAACGTGAGCCGTGAGAACAGGGTGAAGTTCAGCTGTATAACTTCTTTTCAACTTTTCGCTTATCCTTGTGCATGAGAAGAAAAGGCTTCATAGCCATTAGTCCTTCTCATGTGGCTTTTTAGCGGCCTGTCTCCAGCCATCTTTCGAGGTTTGAAAGCTTGACCGCGAGGTGTTCCACCATTTACGCTACTGGAATCACTGGGTGGAGAAAGGTGAAAGTCATTCTGTTAGAATCAAATGCAGATTCTTCAGGCTGTGTGCACTTTCTGTAGGAACATCTGAGTGTCCGAGTTGGCTGATTTCTCTGTTTTACGTTAGCAAAATGAACCTTGAGTCACCACACTCACACTCATATCGTATACTTTTCTGTGGCTAAAGCCCATCGATGCAGGGCAGGGCAGGGGCCAAGGGATGTCTAAATGCCAACCGCTTAGCCAAACGTGTATTGGCCAGAGGAAGGGTGAGGTGGGGAAACGTAATACACAGTGTATCTTTTTATTATGGTGGTCTGTTTTCATGGGAAGTGGAGTCACTGGAGGATTTTTGGTTTGACTTTTCTTAATTATGAAACTGAGAAGTTAGGAACGGCTAGTGATTATCAGAAGGAGGAAAAGGGTATTGTATCACTGCTACATTTGGGCGGAACCACTGTGAATTGGAAAAACTAGGGTGGTATTTGTGGGTACCAGAATTTCTTATATCAGTCTCTAAGGTTGCTTTCATATTAAGGACGCAAGGCTGTTGGTTCTTTTTTTTGTGTGTGTGTGGTACGCGGGCCTCTCGCTGTTGTGGCCTCTCCTGTTGCGGAGCACAGGCTCCGGGACGCGCAGGCTCAGCGGCCATGGCTCATAGGCCCAGCCGCTCTGCGGCGTGTGGTATCTTCCCGGACCCGGGCACGAACCCGTGTCCCCAGCATTGGCAGGCGGGCTCTCAACCACTGCGCCACCAGGGAAGCCCTGTTGGTTCCTTTTGATCCTCCTGTGTGTGTGCTTAGGAATCAGTAGGTAGGAATATTACAATTCACATTTATTTAATACTTGACATGCATTGATAACTTCTACTGTTTTTACTTTTTGTTTTGAAATAATTTCAGACTTACAAAAATGATACCAAAATAGTACAAACATTTCTGCATATATTTTTTCTCACTTTTCTTTGGAATGTTTCAAAACTATAGACATGATGGCCATTATCTTTAAATATACTTCAGTGTGTATCTTCTAAAAACAAGGGCATTCTCTAACATAACAGTATAATTGTCAAAATCAGGAGATTAACAGTGCCAGGATTAATTTTCAGATCTGGTACCAATTTTGCCAATTTTGCCACTGGTCATTTACCTGGTCCAGGATCCAATCCAGAATCATGTAGTTGTTACGTCTCCTTTAGTCTCCTTTAATCTGGAATAGTCTTTCTTTTCCTTTTACAACTGCGACACTTTTGAAGAGTACAGGACAGTTATTTTGTAGACTGTCCCTCAGTTTGGGTTCGTCTGACATTTCTTCACGATTAGATTCAGTGTATGCGTTTTTGACGGGAATATCTAGGAAGTGATGCCACGTTCCTCTTGGCACATCATGTTGATTTAGTCCTTTACTGGTGATGCCGGCACGCGCGTAGGGAGGTATTTGCCAGCTTCTGCACTGTAAACACAAGTACCTCTTAATGGGAAGAATTCATTAATACTACATTCCTTCTTTATATTAAACATTAAAAAGTAAAGCGAATGTCCTGGGTCATTAGTCTCTTTTCAAGGAAGCATATCTGCTTGGTGTCATTATGGTTGTGCATTCATAGGATGTTAATGATAGGGTGTCCATGATTTCTGAGCAGTCTTGCAGACGAGGAACCCTTTGCTAGCGTGTGACGTTCAGATTGAGGTGGGAGGTGGCAATGGTGCTGCTCCAGACTCTGCACCGGCTCTGGAAGCAGAAACAGCTGGATTTGTGTCCTTTGTTGGGTGAGCTGCCTAATCTTTCTGATCCTAATCTGTCAAATGGAGCCAAGGACAAGGGCGTTGTGCTGCCCTGGGCGGGAGAGGTGATCTGCCCAGCGAGTCTGGTGCTGTGTGTGACTCATAGCCGGTGCTCAGTCCAACTGTGGATGCCGTGACTATCATGTAAATAAGGAGAATAATTTTTGCGGGTATAGGAGACAGGCATTTTAGAAATATGTAGTGAAACAGGGAGTGAGGAAAGCGGCCTGGTAGCGGGCAGGTGGGGATGGGTGATGTGGGTGTTTCTCTATTGCTGTTGCTTTGGGTGGAATGGAGTAAGAGCCCATGGAAGCCTACAGAAGGAAGGAAAGAATGATGCTCATTATTTCATCACCATTGCTTATCCACCTGTCTTTGCGTGTTCTTTTCTGCCCTATCAAAGTACTGACAGTGGGCAAGGGCCAGGGTGTTCCCTCTCTGTAGCAATCCCCTCTACTGGGTGAAGTGTAGGATGTGTGTTTGTAAAGAGCCTAAGAATAGTAAGAATTAAATGCACACAGAGCTGTTATCCTTTTACAGCTTTTAGATTGCTTTCGTATATGCTTCCTTATTTATTTTAAACAACTGTGCTCCAAGACAGGTAGGGCAGGTATTATTATTTTAAAATTTATTTATTTATGGCTGCGTTGGGTCTTCGTTGCTGCACACGGGCTTTCTCTAGTTTCAGCGAGCGGGGGCTACTCTTCGTTGCTGTGCGCAGGCTTCTCATGGCGGTGGCTTCTCTTGTTGCGGAGCACGGGCTCTAGGTGCACAGGCTTCAGTAGTTGCAGCACACAAGCTCAGTGGTTGTGGCTCGCAGGCTCTAGAGCAGAGGCTCAGTAGTTGTGGCTCACGGGCTTAGTTGCTCCGTGGCATGTGGGATCTTCCCGGACCAGAGCTCGAGCCCATTTCCCCTGCATTGGCAAGCAGATTCTTAACCACTGCGCCACCAGAGAAGCCCGTTTTTGTAACCTGTTTCACTGCTGCTGGGGGCACCAACTGCTGCTGTTCCTGTTTCTGCTGCTGCTGTAACAGCTGCTACCATTACAACCACTGCTACCAGTAGTGGACACTGAGGTGCAGACAGATAAAGGACACAGTCCAGCCAGTGAAACTCACCTTTCAGTGGGGGGCACAGTACAGTGCAAGCATCACAAGACCTGGAAAATTGAAAGAGTAGCAGAGAATAAATACTTTAGGATATGGGCATAGAATATGTACTACAGGAATGGAAAGGTTCATGGAGCTGGTCAATGGGGGGACCTGGGGAGGGGAGAGAGGGAAACTCATACTTACTGTGGGCCTTCATGCACATGCAAGACACTTGGTTTACATCTGTCTCATTACTGAAGACATAATAATCAATGAAGTCCTAAGTAATAGGACAGAGGATATCATATGTTAGATTATTAAGACGGGTTAAGAAAAAGCTGTGGGGCTTCCCTGGTGGCTCAGTGGTTGAGAGTCCGCCTGCCGATGCAGGGGACACGGGTTCGTGCCCTGGTCCGGGAAGATCCCACGTGCCGCGGAGTGGCTAGGTCCGTGAGCCATGGCCGCTGAGCCTGCACGTCTGGAGCCTGTGCTTCGCAACGGGAGAGGCCACAACAGTGAGAGGCCTGTGTACAAAAAAAAAAATAAAATAAAAAATAAGAAAAAGCTATGAATATTTTGAAATCTGAACGGAAAAGAGCAACCAGGATCATAAATGTCTCCTGGTTTGCAATCCTTCAATTTGCAGGCCTGAAAATTGAGACCTAGGGTGGTTGGGCCCCGACCAAGGTCATGCTGTCATGTAGTGGCTGAATCCGAAGCGAGCCTCCCAGTTTGCTATCATTTAGTCTCTTCCTTTTAGTCGATAAAGAGGGAAAATGACTGAATTTTTGCAAACTTGCTTTTTTTTTCCCTCCTGGAATCTTATAATTAATTTATAAGATATTGAAGGTTATACATTATCAAGAAACCAGAGAAGAAATTAGGTGATGTCAAATGCTTGATGGGTGGATTTTTAGTTTTGTTTCAAGTCTGCCCAGTAGAGGGCAGCAATGGCTTTTAATTCTCTGTGGTTGTGGACTGGGAGCTGAGCAAAAGTTTCCAGCTTGGTTCAAGGTCTCAGGTTCGGTTGGAGTAGAAGGATCCAAAGTATGTTAGGGCCCTACTGAACTACTAGGAACTAGCACCAAGTACTAGGCACCTCAGTCAGTTGGGGTGTTTGTTTGTTTGTTTTACTGGGCAGGAGGTTGAAGGTGATGGTTTAAGTACTTCTTGTTATTACCAATTTCAGTTTTTTTTTTTTTTTTGCAGTACGCGGGCCTCTCACTGCTGTGGCCCCTCCTGCCGCGGAGCACAGGCTCCAGACGTGCAGGCTCAGCGGCCATGGCTCATGGGCCCAGCCGCTCCGCGGCATGTGGGATCTTCCCGGACTGGGGCACGAACCCACATCCCCTGCATCAGCAGGCGGACACTCAACCACTGCGCCACCAGGGAAGCCCACCAATTTCATTTTAAATTACACTTTATTAACATATCACAGTAACCTAACATTTATGTTTTACATAGTTCATGTCAGAAAGAAAAATCTCAGTGTTGAAGATATGATTTGAGAGCTTCCAGTATTTTGTGGTCAAACTAATACCATTCTGGGTGGTGGCAGAAAGTTCCAGAAGGTTCAGTGGTCCCTGCAGTCCTCCTCAGAGCCAGTAAAATAGGGAAGGAGAGAGTCAAAGTGTATATACCTGTGAAGCAGAAGTGAACAGAACTCTGTACCCGTCACCAGGTATGTTATGGGTTTAACAGAAACACTCCTCATGATCCAAGTAGGCCCGAGGGTGCGTGTCCTCTTATTGCTTTGTGTTTCTTTTCTGCTTCCTCTTGTTTAAAAACAGCTGTATGTGCTTGGGACTGTATCTTATTGAGGAACTCACATGCTCACAGGGGAGAGGACTAGGGTGGTTGGGGATGTTAGTTTTCCTATTTTAGAGCTGAGAGAACAGTTGGCCAGAGGTTAACATTATTGGTTTAACTGGACAGGTGTTCCCAGAGGGTAAGCTCATTGATGTGTTTGCTATTTTTAAAATTTTTTAAATGCATTGCTTTTCATCAGTTTAGCGTGCAGAGTAAAGTAATTTTGGTCACTAGGGGGCGCTATCAGAATAGTTCATTTACTCTCAGCCTCTGTGGACAGGAATTGCTTCCTCGTCTATAAAAACCCTTGCAGCTGTGGATGTCTTCCTTTTGCTCTATGTCTGCTGTAAGGAACTTGAATGGTGTTTGTGCTGGGGGTGAATTAGGCAGAGGGGAGGAGAGAGGAAAGAGCAAGGGGGAAAAAGCATCATGAATCACTTTCAATTCAGTTGGTGAATTGAATTTAAAAATGCATATATTCTGGGTAAGTGGCCTCTTTCTGGTGGCATTTGACTTAGAGCAGAAAGGATCCACTCTGGAAATTGTGATTTGCTAATCCTGGCGGCCCAATTTAGGACGAATGCCTGTATTTTCAGGTTGAGGTATCTTTTTTTGTTTGTTTTGTTTTTTGCGGTACGCAGGCCTCTCACTGTTGTGGCCTCTCCCGTTGCGGAGCGCAGGCTCAGCGGCCATGGCCCACGGGCCCAGCCGCTCCGCGGCATGTGGGATCTTCCGAGACCGGGGCACGAACCCGTGTCCCCTGCATTGGCAGGTGGACTCCCAACCACTGTGCCATCAGGGAAGCCCTGAGGTATCTTTTAAAGATACCAACTGCTTAAGAGAATGTTTTAAACTTTTACAGATCTCGGAGATCCACTTTTGGAAATTTAAAAATAATGACATACATTCTGAAAATATTGTGAGAGATAGTGTTTGTACAACTTAGTTTGTAGAGAACTGATTGTTTTCTGTTACTGGAAATGAATAGGCAGAATCAGTGGCCTTATTTCACATCCAGCTGGATTTTTGAGACCTGTGTGTTCAAGTACATTATGTGCTTCATTTTTGCCTTTGGGAAATTTGCTAACTTTTCCCAAAGCTTGTGTGCATCACCTAACTTTTGGAAACTTAACTGGCATGTGTGTGCTAGGAGAGGGGCCCTGACTGTCTGCCCATCCACTATTCACTGAGCATCACTGTTAACATACAAGGTACTGACTGTCATTAAGGTGGCTTGTCTTTATTCAGCTTTATAGCTCGCTCTAATACTAGCATACCATGTCTTTTAAAAGTAAATAAACCACGAAGAATGGAAAGGAATTTGTCTATGGTTGCAGAAAAACTAGGATAAATACTTAGCAGATGCCTTTTTGATCTTGTCAAAACCCTAATATGATTGATTGTTCCTTCTCCCTGGTTTAAAACCAGTCAATGGCCTCTTGTCAATTACAGGGTAAGGTTCAAGTTCCTGCCGCTGATAGATTAAGGTCCATGTCACTTGCAGGATAAGGACCACGCAAAGCTCCTGTGATCTGTGTTTGGGCCTCGTCTCCAGCCTTTTCATTCAACCACTTGCCACCTCACCCTGGACACACTCCTGTAGAATTACTGATTCTGCTTTCCTACCAATACACTCCTGAAATCCCATGCGTGTTCTCCACGAAGGTGCACGTACTGGTCCCTCTGTTTCGGCATCTCCCTGAGCTTGTAGCTTTCCAATGCTAGCGCCTCTTCAGTGGTCCTCGTACCACACCGCGAGCCCTGCACCCCAGATGGTTCATCCGTCCTTAATTCCTGCTGCTTCTGAAGCTCAGGCATAATTCCCTTGTTGCACGTTACACCGTTGGTAGTTTATTTCCTCTCACTTTTGCCTTCTGTACCAGACCGTGAGCTCCTTGGGTGTAGGAATGGTGTCATGTTATCCCCCATGTGCCCAGTACCCAGCACAGTGTCTTGGTCAATCAATAAGTACCTCTGGAATTGAAGTTCAGCGAGCAGGGCTGTGAAGTTATGATAACAACTTATGTAGGGGTTGACGTGAGAGCACGAGGGGAGGCAAAGCAAATCTGCTTTTAGTTTTAACGGAGAATTGCTAAGATGTTTTTCGGTTGGTGCTGTGTTCTTGTATTTCAGGTCTAAGACTCAGAGTTTCTCTGATCCCAGGTTTAAAATCCTTTGTTATCTCCAACTTGCTAAGAGTCTTGGGTGAGCCAATTAATTTTATTCACCTTTGCTGCCTTACAAAATAGAATGGTTAGATTTTATTATCTAACAGTTGTGCATTATCCACTTTGGATTACTTGGCAGCAAAAATTTTGTCCCTAGCACTCAGCATGTTTCTATGTTGTCATTTTCTTCATCCAGCCAGTATCCATATAAGTTTTCCTGTTACCTGAAGCCACATCTAATTAGGAATATATCTCTAAACTAGATTTAAATTAGTTTTCAGTACTCTCATTTTGGGTTACCCGTTACTTATCTCTTTATTTAGGGGAAATAATTTAAACTTAACGTTTATATCAAGATCCTGTAAATCTTTAAAACATGTATGACATTTTGGAGAAGGGAAGGATAGAAGAGACAGAAAATAATGGAACTTTTGTACATAATTCAGAAAGGAAGAACTCTGCCAACGGAAGAAATGCAGATGTTTTGCCCTATTTCCTAGCTACATTATGGTCATTCCGGAAATGTGTTGAGGCCAGCAGAGGGCGGGGTACACATGCCTGAAAATCATGGGGGGTGGGGTAGAGGACTCTGCCCGTTTTATGTTGATCAGATTTGACTGACATAATAGAGGTATGTGGCTCTGTTTTTTAAAAAAAAATCCGGAAGTATTTTTTTAAAATTTCTTTTACTTTGAAATTCAGTAGCTTTAAAACAAATTAAAATTCAAGAGGCCCAGTTAAGGTTGCACTTTGTTAGAGGATTTTCTAAGCTTCCCATAAAATTAGTCTCACAAATTCAAATACTGATTTAGAAGGGTGTATAATAACTTTTTAATTTGTTTATCACATATAGACATACAGAAAGGCAAAGAGCCTTAAATTACAACTTACAAAGCAATAATAGAGCTAAGAGATTCAAACAACGGCCTTTAATTTAACCCAAATTTAAAAGACCATTTCAAATTGTTTTGGTTGTTGTACAGCCAGCTTGTTGGCTGATTGTAATTGAATTGGGGAGGAACTGGGAAGGTCCTGTTTTATCCAGATGGGAAAGATCCCTTAGGGGATAAGGACAAAGTTCTGAGGGGGTGGGCTTTCTCTGTGACTTTTTGGAAAGCAAAAGGAGGTAGAGGAAGGAGAGAAAGGAAGAGGAAAATGAGAATCCAAGCCTGGAAAGAGGCGGAAAAGGCCTGGAGAGAGGGAGAGGCACATGATCAGGAAGCTGGGATGCACAGAAGTCTGTGACTGCAAGTTACGGCCAAGCTCCGGCTCTGCGACAGGCCCCAGCCTGACCGTGGCTCTACCACTCACTCACAGCATAGTCTTGAGCATCAGCTGAACCCCCTGTGCCTCTTCTGTGAAATGCAGACTTCCCATTGATCTTCTGCGGTGAAAACCAGAATCCTTAATTAGGCCTCTAGGGCTTGGCATGGTTTAGCCCCTTCCCCACCCTTAGGACTTCTCTCACACTCTCTACCCAGTTTTCCATGTGCCCAGTGGCCCAAGGCTATTACAGGTGCTGCTTTCCCGTGTGTTTGGAAGGGTCAGCCCCTCCATCTTCAGCAGACCTCAATTTCAGCTTAGTCATTTCTCCAGAAAACAAAATTGGAATCATGCTGTATTTACTGCTCTATGATCTACCTGCATTTTCATTTAAAATATCTGTGGACATTTTTTGTGTCAACAAACATAGATTTACATGATGACTTCGTTTTTCTTTTTTTATTAGCAAAAGAGAATAGTTCTTTCTTTTTCTTGAAGTATAGTTGATTTACAATATTATATGTTTCAAGTGTGTAGCAAAGTGATTCAGATACTTACATATATATATATTTCAATTATTTTCCACAAATAGATTTATTTTTGAATTTTATTTTATTTATTTTTTTATACAGCACGTTCTTATTAGTCATCAGTTGTATACACATCAGTGTATACATGTCAATTCCAATCTCCCAATTCATCACACCACCACCAACAACAACTCCCGCCACTTTCCTCCCTTGGTGTCCATACATTTGTTCTCTACATCTGTGTATCAATTTCTGCCCTGCAAACTGGTTCATCTGTACCATTTTTCTAGGTTCCACATATATGCATTAATCTGCAATATTTGTTTTTCTCTTTCTGACTTATTTCACTCTGTATGACAGTCTCTAGATTCATCCACGTCTCTACAAATGACCCAATTTCGTTCTTTTTATGGCTGAGTAATATTCCATTCTATGTATGTACCACATCTTCTTTATCCATTCGTTTATGGACATTTAGGTTGCTTCCATGACCTGGCTATTGTAAATAGTGCTGCAATGAACATTGGGGTGCATGTGTCTTTTTGAATTATGGTTTTCTCTGGGTATATGCCCAGCAGTGGGATTGCTGGATCATATGGTAATTCTAGTTTTAGTTTTTTAAGAAACCTCTGTACTGTTCTCCATAGTGGCTGTATCAATTTACATTCCCACCAACAGTGCACAAGGATTCCCTTTTCTACACACCCACTCCAGCATTTGTTGTTTGTAGATTTTCTGATTATGCCCATTCTAACTGGTGTGAGGTGATACCTCATTGTAGTTTTGATATGCATTTGTCTAATAATTAGTGATGTGGAGCAGCTTTTCATGTGCTTCTTGGCCATCTGTATATCCTCCTTGGAGAAATGTCTATTTAGGTCTTCTGCCCATTTTTGGATTGGGTTCTTTGTTTTTTTAATATTGAGCTGCATGAGCTGTTTATATATTTTGGAGATTACTCCTTTGTCCGTTGATGCGTTTGCAAATATTTGCTCCCATTCTGAGGGTTGTCTGTTCGTCTTGTATGTAGTTTCTTTTGCTTTGCAAAAGCTTTTAAGTTTCACTAGGTTCCATTTGTTTATTTTTGGTTTTATTTCCATTACTCTAGGAGGTGGATCAAAAAAGATCTTGCTGTAATTTATGTAAAAGATTGTTCTTCCTGTGTTTTCCTCTAAAGAGTTTTATAGTGTCCAGTCTCACATTTAGGTCTCTAATCCATTTTGAGTTTATTTTTGGGTATGGTGTTAGGGAGTGTTCTAATTTCATTCTTCTACATGTAGCTGTCCAGTTTTCCCAGCACCACTTATTGAAGAGGCTGTCTTTTCTCCATCGTATATCCTTGCCTCCTTTGTCATAGATTAGTTGACCATAGGTGCGTGGGTTTATATCTGGGCTTTCTATCCTGTTCCATTGATGTATATGTCTGTTTTTGTGCCATTACCATATTGTCTTGATTACTGTAGCTCTGTAGTATAGTCTGAAGTCAGGGAGTCTGATTCCTCCAGCTCCGTTTTTTCCCCTCAAGATTGCTTTGGCTATTCTGGGTCTTTTGTGTCTCCATACAAATTTTAATATTTTTTGTTCCAGTTTTGTAAAAAATGCCATTGGTAATTTGATAGGGATTGCATTGAATCTGTAGATTGCTTTGGGTAGTATAGTCATTTTCTCAATATTGATTCTTCCAATCCAAAAACATGGTATATCTCTCCATCTGTTTGTATCATCTTTAACTTCCTTCATCAGTGTCTTACAGTTTTTTGCATTCAGGTCTTTTGTCTCTGTAGGTAGGTTTATTCCTAGGCATTTTATTCTTTTTGTTGCAATGGTAAATGGCAATGTTTCTTAATTTCTGTTTCATATTTTTCATCATTAGTGTATAGGAATGCAAGAGATTTCTGTGCATTAATTTTCTATCCTGCAATTTTACCAAATTCATTGATTAGCTCTAGTAGTTTTCTGGTGGCATCTTTAGGATTCTGTATGTATAGTATCATGTCATCTGCAAACAGTGACAGTTTTACTTCTTCTTTTCCAATTTGTATTTCTTTTTCTTCTCTGATTGCCATGGCTGGGACTTCGAAAACTATGTTGAATAATAGTGGTGAACATGGACATCCTTGTCCTGTTCCTGATCTTAGAGGAAATGCTTTCAGTTTTTCACCATTGAGACTGATGTTTCCTGTGGGTTTGTCATTTATGACCTTTATTATGTTGAGGTAGCTTCCCTCTGTGCCCTCTTTCTGGAGAGTTTTTATCATAAATGGGTTTTGAATTTTGTCAGAAGCTTATTCGGCATCTGTTGAGATGATCAAACAGATGATCATGTTTATATTCTTCAGTTTGTTAATATGGTGTATCACAGTGATTGATTTGCGTATATTGAAGAATCCTTGCATCCCTGGGATAAATCCCACTTGATCATGGTGTATGATCCTTTTAATGTGTTGTTGGATTCTGTTTGCTAGTATTTTGTTGAGGATTTTTGCTTCTATATTCATCAGTGATATTGGTCTGGAATTTTCTTTTTTTATAGTATCTTTCTCTGGTTTTGGTATCATGGCAGTGGTGGCCTCATAGAATGAGTTTGGGAGTGTTCCTTCCTCTGGAATTTTTTGGAAGAGTTTGAGAAGGATGGGTGTTAGCTCTTCTCTAAATGTTTGATAGAATTCACCTGTGAAGCCATCTGGTTCTCGACTTTTGTTTGTTAGAAGATTTTTAATTACAGTTTCCATTTTATTACTTGTGATTACACAATCATTTTTAATGTCTGTACAATATTCTAGTGTAAGAATGACTACTGTTAATAATCAGTTATTTCTTGATGGACAGTTAGATTGTTTCCAATTTTTAAATTTTTTTGAGAATTTGTTGCGTTCTTTTTTTATTTTTGTATATTGTTTTTTGTTTGTTTTCTTTGTTTCTTTATTTTAGTTTTTATTTTAAATTGTAGTATAATTGCTTTACAGTGTCGTGTTGGTTTCTGCTGTACAGTGAAGTGCATCAGCTACATACATACATATATATCCCCTCCCTCTTGGACCTCCCTCCCACCCCCTCCCATCCTACCTATCTAGGTTGTCACAGAGCACCGAGCTTAGCTTCCCATGCTTTATAGCATGTTCCCACCAGCTATCTATTTTATGCATGGTAGTATATATATGTCCTAATCTCCCAGTTCGTCCCTCCCTCCCCTTCCCTGCCGTGTCCACATGTCCATTTTCTGTCTGTCTGTATTCCTGCCCTGCAAATAGGTTCATCTGTGCCATTTTTTCTAGATTCCACATATATGCATTAAGAAACGATATTTATTTTTCTTTTTCTGACTTACCTCACTTAGTATGATCATCTCTAGTTGCATCCATGTTGCTGCAAATGGCATTGTTTCAAAATTTTTTATGTCTCAGGTATATTCCATTGTATCTATGTAGCACATCCTCTTTATCCATTCATCTGTCGTTGGACATTTAGGTTTTTTCCATGTCCTGGCTATTGTAAATAGTGCTGCAGTAAACACTGGGGTACATGTGTCCTTTAGAATTATGGTTTTCTCAGGGTATATGCCCAGTAGTGGGATTGCTGGGTCAAATGGTAGTTCTATTTTTAGTTTTTTAAGGAACCTCCATACTGTTCTCCACAGTGGCTGTATCAATTTACATTCCCACCAACAGTGCAAGAGGATTCCCTTTTCTCCACACCCTCTCCAGCATTTATTGTTTATAGATCTTTTGCTAATGGCCATTTTGACTGGTGTGAGATGATACCTCATTGTAGTTTTGATTTGTGTTTCTCTAGTAGTTAGTGATGTTGAGCATCCTTTCATGTGCCCCTTGACCATCTGTATGTCCTTGGAGAGATGTCTGTTTAGTGTTTCGGTCTTCTGCCCATTTTTTGATTGGGTTGTTTGTTTTTTTTGCTATTGAGCTCCATGAGCTGTTTGTATATTTTGGAGATTAATCCTTTGTCTGTTGCTTCGTTTGCAAATATTTTCTCCCATTCTGAGGGTTGTCTTTTCGTCTTGTTTATGGTTTCATTTGCTACTCCAAAGCTTTTAAGTTTTATTAGGTCCCATTTGTTTATTTTTGCTTTTATTTTCATTACTCTGGGCGGTGGGCCAGAAAAGATCTTGCTGTGTTTTATGTCAAAGAGTGTTTTTCCTATGTTTTCATCTAAGAGTTTTATAGTGTCCAGTCTTACATTTAGGTCTTTAATCCATTTGGAGTTTATTTTTGTGTGTGGAGCTAGGTAGTATTCTAAATTCATTCTTTTACATGTAGCTGCCCAGTTTTCCCAGCATCACTTTTTTTTTCCTTAACATCTTTATTGGAGTATAATTGCTTTACAATGGTGTGTTAGTTTCTGCTGTATGACAAAGTGAATCAGCTATACATATCCATACATCCCCATATCTCCTCCCTCTTGTGTCTCCCTCTCACCCTCCCTATTGCACCCCTCTAGGTGGACACAAAGCACCGAGCTGATCTCCCTGTGCTATGTAGCTGCTTCCCACTAGCTACCTCTTTTACATTTGGTAGTGTATATGCGTCCATGCCACTCTCACTTAGTCCCAGCTTACCCATTCGCCACCACGTCCTCAAGTCCATTCTCTATGTCTGCGTCTTTATTCCTGTCCTGCCCCTAGATTCTTCAGGACTTTTTTTTTTTTTAGATTCCATATATATGTTTTAGCATACGGTATTTGTTTTCCTTAATGACTTACTTCACTCTGTATGACAGTCTCTAGGTCTATCCACGCCTCTGCAAATTACCCAATTTCATTCTTTTTTATGCCTGAGTAATATTCCAGTGAATACATGTGACACATCTTCTTTAACCATTCCTCTGTTGATGGACCTTTAGGTTGTTTCCATGTCCTGGCTATTGTAAATAGTGCTGAAACGAACATAGGGGTGCAAATGTCTTTTTGAATTATAGTTTTCTTAGGATATATGCCCAGGAGTGGGATTGCTGGGTCATATGATAATTCTACTTTCAGTTTTTTAAGGAACCTCCATACTGTTCTCCATAGTGGCTGTATCAATTTACATTCTCACCAGCAGCCAGCACCACTTATTGAAGAGGCTGTCTTTTCTCCATTGTATGTTTTTGCCTCCTTTCTCATCAGTTAGGTGACTGTATGTGTGCGGGTTTATCTTTGGGCTTTCTATCCTGTTCCACTGATCTATATTTTTGTTTTTGTGCCAGTACCATACTGTCTTGATTACTGTAGCTTTGTAGTATAGTCTGAAGTCTGGGAGTCTGATTCCTCCAGCTTTATTTTTTCCCCTCAAGACTATTTTGGCTGTTTGGGTTTTTTTGTGTTTCCCTACAAATTGTAAAATTTTTTGTTCTAATTCTGTGAAGAATGCCATTGGTAATTTGATAGGGATTGCATTGCATCTGTAGATGGCTTTCGGTAGTATAGTCATTTTCGCTGTATTGATTCTTCCAATCCAAGAACGTGGTATATTCTTCCATCTGTTTATGTCATCTTGGATTTCTTTTATTAGTGTTTTATAGTTTTCTGAGTACAGGACTTTTGCCTCCTTAGGTAAGTTTATTCCTAGGTATTTTATTGTTTTTGTTGCACTGGTAAATGGGATTGTTTCCTTAATTTTCACAAATCACTAAAATTAGAAATGAAAAAGGAGAAATTACAACTGACACCGCAGAATACAAAGGATCGTAAGAGACTACTACCAGCAACTATATGGCAATAAAATGGGCAGCCTTGAAGAAATGGAGAATTTCTTGGAAAGGTACAATTTTCCAAGACTGAACCAGGGAGAATTAGAAAATATAAACAGACCTATCACAGGTAATGGAATTGAAACTGTAATTAAAAATCTTCCCAGACCAGATGGCTTCACAGGGAAATTCTATCAAACATTTAGAGAAGAGCCAGCATCCATCCTTCTCAAACTGTTTCAAAAAATTGCATAGGAGGAACACTCCCATGTTTGTTCTACGAGGCTACCATCACCCTGATACCAAAACCAGACATCGATATCACAAAAAACGAAAATTACAGACCAGTGTCACTGATGAACATACATGCAAAAATCTTCAACAAAATGCTAGCAAATAGAATCCAACATATGAAAAGAATCATATACCATGATCAAGTGGGTTTTGTCCCAGGAATGCAAGGATCCTTCAATATATGCAAATCAATCAATGTGATACACCGTATTAACAAATTAGGGAGTAAAAACCGTATGATCATCTCAATAGATGCAGAAAAAGCTTTTGACAAAATTCACCACCCATTTATGATAAAAACTCTCCAGAAAGTGGGCATAGTGGGAACCTACCTTAATATAATAAAGGCCATATATTACAAACCCACAGCAAAATCATTCTTAGTGGTGAAAAACTGAAAGCATTTGCATTAAGATTAGGAATAAGACAAGGATGTCCACTCTCATCACTGTTATTCAACATAGTTTTGGAAGTTCTAGCCATGACCATCAGAGAAGAGAAAGAAATAAAAGGAATACAAATTGGAAAAGAAGAAGTAAAGCTGTCACTGTTTGCAGATGACATGATACTATACATAGAGAATCCTAAAGATGCCTTCGGAAAGCTACTAGAGGTAGTCAATGAACTTTGTAAAGTTACAGGATACAAAATTAAGGCACAGAAATCTGTTGCATTCCTATATACTAAAAACGAAAGATCAGAAAGAAATTAAGGAAACAATCCCTGTTTCCAGTTTTTTTAAATTGCTCACCATACTGGAATGAGCATCATTGTGTGTGCATTATTGCATATAGTGTTACCTATTTTGTTAGGACATGTTCCTTGGGATGGAATTGCTTGGTCAGCTTGATGTCCCTTGGCTTAGTCATGTCTAAAATGGGAGGCCTTGTATTTCAGATCTTTCCCTGAGTCTCAGGTCTCTCATCTGTGAATAATATATTACACACACACACACATGCACACACACAGACGCTTCGCCCAGTGCCTGGCATTTGATATTTAATATTATTACTTATGTATTTTTGGTATTGAAGTGTTTTCCACGTACATTTATTTTATTTCACTCTTTCTTAGATCTGCAGTCAGCTATTTTGTAGAGAGAATTGGAGGGCTTCTAGCAATTTTGCAACCTTGAGACATTCACTAACTTTAGGAGAGATTAGAATGTACCATGTATTAAGAGCTGATCGATAGAGAGCCTGTTATGGAGGTACCAGCTTGGGGCAGCCTGTGCGTAACGATCAGTCCATTTTCATCATCCCTTGGTTTATGGTGTTAGCGTGCTGATTATGAGGTCTGATGTCAGTCATTGGTGCTGCACAAGGTGTTGGTCATGCCCAGCATCTACATTCAAAGGGTGGTACTACACAGTTTGGGTACTGAGCTTTTCCTGTGTTTTTTTGGTTTGTTTTTGTTTGCTTTTGTTGTATACCAGTGTTCTGGTTCACAACCAATTACAGCTTTTAAAATTGTAAAATTGTAAACCCCATTTAAAAAAAAATCATTGTGTGCCATGTTTTAAGTAAAGTTAACCTTGAGATTATACTTCCCCTCAACTGCCCTTTGTCTGGCTTTGAACCTTGGGGGTGTTACCCAGCTTTTCTGAGCCTCGATTTTCTCACCTTCCCAAACTCCGAGGGTTTTGTAAAGTTTCAGTGTGACAGTTTATATCAAATTCTTTGGCAGCATCTGTAACATAACAGGGATTCATAACTGCCTTTGCCTTATCTCCCTTTCCTCATTGTGTGTCAGGGAAGGTTTTGTAAGGAAGGAGAGTGTTATTTAAGTGAGCAGGAAGAAGTATTTAAATGTCATGTGAGGATTGTTTTTTATTTTGTCAAGGAAATTAAAGTCTAAGATTAGTGAATTTCATCCCTCTCCTTCCTTCCCTCTTCCTGTCTCTGTAGAGGCCCAGCCGCTAACTCTTGTTCTTGAAATAAAACTATTCTCCTCCTTCTGCCAACACACACAGTCTTACTAGTTTCCTTGAGGACTTTAAATTATTGAAGTTTAGCTAGAACGCTTATTATTTATTCTTGTTTTAATATTAAGATTTCTAGTTTCTTCATTTACTTATGAAGACTTAAGTTATAATTAGAAAGGTTCCCTATTTAATGCATTTTTAACAACTATAATGAGTTTATCTGTTAGAACAAAGTTATAAAGTTTTGTGAAATAAATGATGTCTAATCCAGCCCCTCCACCACTGATGTCTTCTGTAACCGAATGTTACTTCTGTGGGACCCTCCTGCTTTTCTCTTATTTACCACCTCCAGAGATGTTCTCCTGTCCTTTTTCTTTACAGAAGCTTAATAGCTAGTTGTTCTGAAACTTCCTGTGTAGACACCCAGGTCCCTTAACCAGAGATCCACATTCTTAGGTCTGGGGCCGTTACCCAGGATGCTGCATTTTTCATAAGCAGTCAGTTGATAGTTATACAAGGGATCGAGACAAACCTGGTCTGTCTCCAGGTTTGGAAGGAAATTATATTGCTAAGCACACTTTAGGAAAAGTTAATAGTCCTGGTACAAAGCTGCTGGGCTAGAGATAAGAAAGGCCCTCTTCTGCAGAGCAGTATCAATCCGCAGAATAGATGTGGGAAACAGTGCCAAGAGGAGCCGGAATCAAGATGCAGGAGTAGAAGGATGTGCTTGCACTCCCTCTTGTGAGAACACCAAAATCAGAACCATCTGCTGGGCAGTCATCGACAGGAAGACACTGGAACGCACAGTAAAAGATACCCCACATACAAAGAGAAAGGAGAAGCCACAATGAGACGGTAGGAGGGGCGGAATCACAGCAAAATCTAATCCCATAAATGCTGGGTGGGTGACTCACTGACTGGAGAACTTATACCACAAAAGTCCACCCACTGGAGTGAAGGTTCTGAGCCCCACATCAGGCTTCCCAACGTTGGGCTCCGGCAACAGGAGGAGGAATTCCTAGAGAATCAGACGTTGAAAGCTAGCGGAATTTGATTGCAGGACTTCTACAGGACTGGGGGAAAGAGAGACTCCACTCTTGAAGGGCACACACAAAGTAGTGTGCACATTGGGACCCAGGGGAAGGAGCGGTGACCCCAGGGGATACTGAACGAGAGCTACCTGCTAGTGTTGGAGGGTCTCCTGCAGAGGTGGGGGTGTGTCTGTGGCTCACCGTGGGGACAAGGACACTGGCAGCAGAAGTTCTGGGAACTACTCCTTGGCGTGAGCCCTCCCAGAGCCTGCCATTAGCCCCACCAAAGAGCCCACCCAGGTAGGCTCCAGTGTTGGGCTGCCTCAGGCCAAACAAGCAACAGGGAGGGAACCCAGCCCCACCCATCAGCAGTTAATCGGATTAAAGTTTTACTGAGCTCTGCCCACGGCCAGTCCTCCCAACAGGAAACCTGAACAAACCTCTTAGATAGCCCCATCCACCAGAGGACAGAGAGCAGAAGCAAGAAGAAATACAATCCTGCAGCCTGTGAAACAAAAACCACAATCACAGAAAGATAGACAAGATGAAAAGGCAGAGGGCTATATACCAGATGAAGGAAAAAGATAAAACCCCAGAAAAACAACTAAATGAAGTAGAGATAGGCAACCTTCCAGAAAAAGAATTCAGAATAATGATAGTGAAGATGATCCGGGACCTCGAAAAAGAATGGAGGCAAAGATCGAGAAGATGCAAGAAATGTTTAACAAATATCTAGAAGAATTAAAGAACAAACAAACAGAGATGAACAATACAATGACTGAAATTAAAAATACACTAGAAAGAATGAATAGCAGAATAACCTGAGGCAGAAAACAGATAGGTGACCTGGAAGACACAATGGTGGAATTCACTGCCACGGAACAGAATAAAGAAAACAGAATGAAAAGAAATGAAGACAGCATAAGAGACCTCTGGGACAACACGAAACACAACAACATTCGCATTATAGGGATCCCAGAAGGAGAAGAGAGAGAGGAAGGACAAGAGGAAATATTTGCAGAGATTATAGTCGAAAACTTCCCTAACACGGGAAAGGAAATAACCACCCAAGTCCAGCAAGTGCAGCAAGTCCCATAGAGGATAAACCCAAGGAGAAACACGCCAAGACACATAGTAATCAAATTGGCAAAAATGAAAGACAAAGAAAAATTAGTGAAAGCAGCAAGGGAAAAATGACAAATAACATACAAGGGAACTCCCATAAGGTTAACAGCTGATTTCTCAGCAGAAACTACAAGCCAGAGGGCAGTGGCATGATATACTTAAAGTGATGAAAGGGAAGAACCTACAACCAAGATTACTCTACCAGGCAAGGATCTCATTCAGATTCAATGGAGAAATCAAAAGCTTTACAGACAAGCAAAAGCTAAGAGAATTCAGCACCACCAAACCAGCTCTACAACAAATGGTAAAGGAAATTCTCTAAGTGGGAAACACAAGAGAAGAAAAGGACCTGCAAAAGCAAACCCGAAACAATTAAGAAAATGGTCATAGGAACATACATATCAATAATTACCTTAAATGTAAATGGATTAAATGCTCCAAACAAAAGACACAGGCTTGCTGAATGGATACAAAAACATGACCCATTTATATGCTGTCTACAGGAGACCCACTTCAGACCTAGGGACACATACAGACTGAAAGTGAGGGGAAGGAAAAGTATATTCCATGCAAATGTAAATCTAAAGAAAGCTGGCGTAGCAATACTCATATCAGATAAAATAGACTTTAAAATAACGAATGTTACAAGAGGCAAGGAAGGGCACTACATAATGATCAACGGATCAGTCCAATAAAAAGATATAACAATTATATATGCACCCAACATAGGAGCACCTCAATACATAAGGCAATGGCTAAGAGCTGTAAAAGAGGAAATCGACAGTAACACAATAATAGTGGGGAACTTCAGCACCTCACTTACACCAATGGACAGATCATCCAAAATGAAAATAAATAAGGAAACAGAAGCTTTAAATTACACAATAGACAAGATAGATTTAATTGATAATTTTAGGACATTCTATCCAAAAACAGCAGATTACACTTTCTTCTAAAGTGTGCACAGAACATTCTCCAGGATAGATTACATCTTTGGTCACAAATCAAGCCTCAGTAAATTTAAGAAAATTGAAATCATATCAAGCATCTTTTCTGACCACAACTCTATGAGATGAGAAATGAATTACAGGGAAAAAAACATAAAAAACACAAACTCATGGAGGCTAAACAGTGCATTATTAAATAACAAAGAGATCACTGAAGAAATCAAAGGGGAAATCATAAAATAGCTAGAGGCAATTGACAATGACAACACAACAATCCAAAACCTATGGGATGCGGCAACAGCAGTTCTAAGAGGGAAGTTTATAGCTATACAAGCCTACCTCAAGAAACAAGAAAAATCTCAAATAAACAATCTAACCTTACACCTAAAGGAACTAGAGAGAGAAGAACAAACAAAAGCCATTGTTAGCAGAAGGAAAGAAATCATAAGGATCAGAACAGAAATAAATGTAATAGAAACAAAGAAAACAATGGCAAAGATCAATAAAACTAAAAGATGGTTCTTTGAGAAGATAAACAAAATTGATAAACCAATAGCCAGACTCATCAAGAGAAAGAGGGAGAAGACTCAAATCAATAAAATTATAAAGGAAAAAGGAGAAGTTACAACAGACACTGCAGAAATACAAAATATCCTGAGAGACTACTACCAGCATCTCTTTGCCAATAAAATGGACAACCTGGAAGAAATGGACAAATTCTTAGAAAGGTATAACCTTCGAAGAGTGAAACAGGAAGAAATGGAAAATATGAACAGACCAATCACAAGAAATGAAGTTGAAACTGTGATTAAAAATCTTCCAACAAACCAAAGTCCAGGACCAGATAGCTTCACAGGTGAATTCTATCAAACATTTAGAGAAGAGTTAACACCCATCCTTCTCAAACTCTTCCAAAAAACTGCGGAGGAAGGAACGCTCCCAAACTCATTCTATGAGGCCACCATCACCCTGATAACCAAAACCAGACAAAGATACTACAGAAAAAGAAAATTTCAGACCAATATCACTGATGAATATAGATGCAAAACGCCTCAACAAAATACTAGCAAACAGAATCCAACAACACATTAAAAGGATCATACACCATGATCAAGTGGGATTTATCCCACGGATGCCAGAATTCTTCAGTATACACAAATCAATCAATGTGATACACCGTATTAACAAATTGAAGAATAAAAACCATATTATCATCTCAATACATGCAGAAAAAGCTTTTGACAAAATTCAACACCCATTTATGATAAAAATTCTCCAGAAAGTGAGGTAGAAGGATCCTACCTCAATATAATAAAGGCCATATATGACAAACCCACAGGAAACATCATTCTCAATGGTGAAAAACTGAAAGCATTTCCTCTAAGATCAGGAACAAGGCAAGTATGTCCACTCTCACGTTATTATTCAGCATAGTTTTGGAAGTCCTAGCCATGGCAATCAGAGAAGAAAAAGAGTTAAAAGCAATACAAATTGGAAAAGGAGAAGTAAAACTGTCACTGTTCGCCAATGACATGATACTATATATAGAGAATCCTAAAGATGCCACCAGAAAACTAGTAGAGCTAATCAATGGATTTGGTAAAGTTGCAGGATACAAAATTAATGCACAGAAATCTCTTGCATTCCTATATACTAATGATAAAAAATTTGAAAGAAATTAAGGAAACACTGCCATTTACCATTGCAACAAAAAGAATAAAATGCCTAGGAATAAACCTACCTATGGAGAAAAGAGATCTGTATGCAGAAAACTATAAGTCACTGTTGAAAGAAATTAAAGATGGGACCAACAGATAGAGAGATATACCATGTTCTTGGATTGGAAGAATCAATATTGAGAAAATGACTATACTACCCAAAGCAATGTACAGATTCAGTGCAATCCCTATCGGAGTACCAATGGCATTTTTTACAGAACTAGAACAAAAAATATTAAAATTTGTATGGAGACACAAAAGACCCTGAATAGCCAAAGCAGTCTTGGGGGAAAAAAATGGAGCTGGAGGAATCAGACTCCCTGACTTCAGACTATACTACAAAGCTACAGTAATCAAGACGATATGGTACTGGCACAACAACAGAATCATAGATCAGTGGAAGAAGATAGAAAGCCCAGAGGTAAACCCACACACCTATGGTCAACTAATCTATGACAAAGGAGGCAAGGATAGACAATGGAGAGAAGACGGTCTCTTCAATAAGTGGTGCTGGGAAAGCTGGACAGCTACATGTAAAAGAATGAAACTAGAACACTCCCTAACACCATACTCAAAAATAAACTCAAAGTGGATTAGAGACCTAAATGTAAGACTGGACACTTTAAAACTCTTCGAGGAAAACACAGGAAGAACACTCTGACATAAATCATAGGAAGATCTCTTTTGATCCACCTCTTAGAGTAATGGACATAAAAACAAAAATAAACAAATGGACCTAATGAAACTTAAAGCCTTTTGCACAGCAAAGGAAACCATAAACAAGACGAGAAGACAACCCTCAGAATGGGAGAAAATATTTGCAACGAGTCAACGGAGAAAGGATTAACCTCCAAATATATAAACATCTCATGTAGCTCAATATTAAAGAAACAAACAACCCAATCAAAAAATGGGCAGAAACCCTAAATAGACATTTCTCCAAAGAAGACATACAGATGGCCAAGAAGCACATGAAACGCTGCTCAACATCACTAATTATTAGAGAAATGCATATCAAAACTACAATGAGGTATCACCTCACACCAGTTAGAATGGGCTTCGCCAGAAAATCTACAAACAACAAATGCTGGAGAGGGTGTAGAGAAAAGGGAACCCTCTTGCATTGTTGGTGGGAATGCAAATTGATACAGCCACTATGGAGAACAGTCTGGAGGTTCTTTAAAAAACTAAAAATAGAATTACCATATAATCCAGGAATCCCAGTACTGAGCATATACCCAGAGAAAACCACAATTGAAAAAGACTCATGCACCCCAACGTTCATTGCAGCACTATTTACAATAGCCAGGTCACGGAAGCAGCCTCAATGCCCATCGACAGACGAATGGATAAAGAAGATGTGGTACATACATAGAATGGAATATTACTGAGCCATAAAAAGGAACCAAATTGAGTCATTTGTTGAGACGTGGATGGATCTAGAGACTGTCATACAGAGTGAAGTAAGTTCAGAAAGAGAAAAACAATTATCTTATGTTAACACATGTTTGTGGAACCTACAGAAATGGTACAGTTGAACCGGTTTGCAGGGCAGAAATAGAGACACAGATGTAGAGAACAACCGTATGGACACCAAGGGGGGAAAGCCGTGCAGCGGTGGGGAGAGTGGTGTGATGAATTGGGAGATTGGGATTGACATGTGTATAGCGATGTGTATAAAATTGAAGACTGAGAAGAACCTGCTGCATAAAAAAATAAATAAAATTCAAAAATTAAAAAAAAGTTAATAGTCCTTTTTCCTAATTGTTTACCCATAATTAAAATGCCTATATTTCATCCGCTGATTTTCTCCTTTTTCCTACCCACCTTTCGGCAGTGTTGTCCTCTCCTCTCTGTCATTTACAATCTGAGCTCCACTGGAGCAGCTCCTCATAGTTGTTGCACATCAGACCTATCTTATCTGCATTCCATCAGCTGCTAGTAGGGCTATACCATGTGAAGTAGAGTTGTGGTATCTTCTTAAACCATGGCTTCGTTTTGTGTTGCATAATAGATCTTATATTCACTATTTAAGTGGGCCTGTCAGTCTTGAGGGTGCTCTGATTTTTACTGGCACTATTAATGTAGGCACTTGTTTCTACCATCCCCATAATGCTGGTTTCTTTGGTGCGTAATACTGGAAGGTGTGGGGCAGTCTCACATGTTCTGGTGGCAGGATGGCTGTATGAAACTTCAGCATACCCTAGTTCAGAGTTGTGCCCAGGACTCCAGAATTAGCTGATAACCTTGCAACTTGAAAGATGGCTAAAATGTAGATGGTGCCTCTTGGCTTCTGGCAGAGGCAAACACAAATATTTTTTGAAGGAACACTTTCCTCCAAATATAAATAAAACATTACAAATAAAGAAGTAGGGACTTACCTGGTGGTCCAGTGCTAAAGAATCTGCCTTGCAGTGCAGGGGACGTGGGTTTGATCCCTGGTCAGGGAACTAAGATCCCACATGCCGTGGGGCAACTAAGTCCACACACCACAACTACTGAGCTCAGACGCCTCAACTAGAGCCAATGTGCTCTGGAGCCTGTGCGCCACAACTAGAGAAGAGAAAACCGCATGTAACAACTAGAGAGAAGCCCCCGTGCCACAACAAAGAGCCTGTGCGCCCCAGCAAAAGATCCCGCATGCCTCAACAAAGATCCTGCATGCCGCACTAGGACCCAATGCAGACAAAAACAAATAAAATAGATAAATAAATCTTAAAAAAAATAAACAACTAATTTAGGTAGCACCCTCCCAATGAAATTCAGATGTTAGAATTATCTATCTTATGCATTCTGTTAAAAAATCATATATATAATGTTAAAAGAAATAAAAAATAGAGAATCGTAAAAAGGAACAAGCAACGCAATATCAAAAGTGACCAGCAGATCTGAAAAAGAAACAGATTTTAGAAATGAATCTTAGAACTGTTAATTAAAATAATAAAAATAACAACCAAACAAATAAATAAAAAACATCAGTGGAAGGTCTTAGATGAAAAAATATTTGGTGATTAGACAGATTAGACATGGATGAGAACTGCCAAATTGAAGAAATTACCGAGAATGCAACATGGAGAGATAGGAAGATGAAAATTATCACACAGAGAGGTTAATAATGTACAGGATAGAATGTGAAATTATGACATAAATCCAGTCATAGCCTCAGAGGAACCCAGAAGATTTGAAAGATAGCAGTCCACAGAAAGAGGAAAAGTATTTTGAACCATGAAAATAAATGGAATCTGCACTTTGGTATTTTGAACTAAGACTGTGGAACCCCAGAGATAAAAGGAAGATCTTAAAGTGAGCTAGAGAAGTAGAACAGATCACCCATAAGGGAATAATAATAACCCGACCGACAGCAGACACCTCAGTAGGAACAATCACAGCCTGAAGACAGAGGAATCAGTTAATCTCTTCCAAGTTTTGAGAGAAAATTTAAAATTTCTGAGACTGAAGATGAAATGAAGCCACTTAAATATTAGCTAAAACAAAATTTATACTTAATGAACCTACTTTAAAGGAACATTCAGGAAGAAGAAAAGTGAAAACGAGCTAAGCATCATACTTGAACTAGGAAAACAACAATGTTAATATGAAAACAGTGGAAGGAAGGAATGATACAGGCATGAGAAAAAATTAGTGAAATTGGAAACGAAAAAGACATCACAAATAAACTACAGTTTAGCAGAGGTTAAAAAGAAACTGTAGTAATACTATGAATTACTGTATGCCATATATCTAGAGGAGCTGGATAAATTCTAAGAAAAATGTCACTGAGCAAAATTAAGGTAAGAAAATGAAAAATTGAGAAGTCTTATAGGTTAACAGACAGGACAGATTATTGTTCATTATTTCTGTTACCTTAAGTAAATTCTAACAAAGGGTGTATAAGAATTGTAAGTAGGAAAACTATAAAACTTATTGGAGGATTTTGAAGAAAACCTAATAAATGGACAGGCAAACCATGCTCATCAGTAAGAAGACTCAGTATAATGAAGAAGCCAGTCATCCTCAGGCTGATTGATGGAGTCAGTGCTCTTCCACATCAGATTTTCTACAAAGACTTCTGAGAAACTTTATTCTAAAATTTATTTGAAGAACTAAGGCCCAAGAATATACAGTGTAGCTCAATAAGACATTGTGATATTGGGGATAGACAGGTGATCAATGGAATAAAATAAAGAACTCAGAAACAGACCCTTGGTAAATGACAGAGATGTATTGCAGATCTGAGTGGAAAGAGGGAATAATTAAGTAAATATTTCTGGGACAAGATACACATCCCTATGGAAAACAGTTCTTTTTCTGTCAATACACAAATGTATAACTTCATTCCTAACTAACCAGAAATTTAATGTAAAGGCAAAACTTGAAAACTTTTTGAAAAAGACAACATACTACTTTGGAGCAGGGAAGTTTTTCTTAAAGTAAGATTGGAAAGGTCTATCCATGAAAGAAAAGACTGTCACCTGCATTAAAGTTAAGGACAACTGTTCATCAGAGGGCACCATTAATGTAATAGAAAGACAAACCTCAGGGACTTCTCTGGTGGCGCAGTGGTTAAGAACCCGCCTGCCAATGCAGGGGATACGGGTTCGATCCTTGGTCCGGGAAGATCCCATGTGCCGCAGACCAACTAAGCCCGTGTGCCACAACTACTGAGCCTGCGCTCTAGAGCCGGTGAGCCGCAAGCACTGAGCCCACGTGCTGCAACTGCTGAAACCTGTGTGCCTAGAGCCCCTGCTCTTCAACAAGAGAAGCGAAGCCAAGGCAATGAGAAGCCCGCGCACCACAACAAAGAGTAGCCCCCACTTGCCGCAACTAGAGAAACGCCGTGCACAGCAACGAGGACCCAACACAGCCAAAAAACATAAAAAGAAAAAGACAAACCTCAAACTGGGAAATGATATTGTTTTGTTGGTGTTTTTTTTGTTGTTGTTGTTGGTACGCTGGCCTCTCACCGCTGTGGGCTCTCCCGTTGTGGAGTGCAGGCTCAGTGGCCATGGCTTACGGGCCCAGCCACTCCGCGGCACGCGGGATCTTCCCAGACCGGGGCACGAACCCACGCGTCCCCTGCATCGTCAGGCGGACTCTCAACCACTGCGCCACCAGGGAAGCCCGGGAAACGATATTTTTAAGACATACACAGACAAGTGATTTTTGTCTAAAATATACAAAGGACTTCTTCAAATCAGTAGAAAAATGAATATAAACACACAAGCAGGCATTTCCCAGATGAATAAAGATTGAAAACAAGTGTCCCGGAAACATATCAAAAGATGCTCAACATCATTAATATTCAACAAAATGTAAATGAGAAAAGCAGTGAGGTACCGCTGTATCCCTATTATATCAGCAAAAATTAAGAAGCCTGGTAATTCCATGTTTTGTTCGGGATGTAGACCTACTGCACCTCTTATAAATAGCTGGTGGGAGTGAAAAGTAGTACAACCAATTGGGAAGAGAATGTGACACCTTCTTATAAAAGTTGTTTCTATGTCCTATAGCCCAGCAATCCTACACTTACGGAATTTATATCCAGAAAACCTTTTGCACACCCATGCCGGGAGACATTTATGAGAATGTTCAGAACAGCTATGCTCGTAATCATAAACACAAGAAAATAACCCATATATTCTTACATAGGAGAACGAATAAATGTTGTCTACATGCACATCAGAATATCATATAACAGTGAAAGTGAGCGGCGTAGATGAGTCTCAGAATTTAATATTGAGTGAAAATAGGCAAAATGCAGATGACTAGTCAGAACGATACCATTTTTATAAAACTTAAAAACAAGCAAAACTAAATGGTATATGTAGAGATAGGTATTTGAGATAATATTGTTTTTTAAAAAGAAATAAATGACGACAAAAGTTTTGTGGTAGTGACCAGGACTGGGACAGGGGAGGAACAAGTGTCAATGTAGCAGTATTTTAAGTTGGATATTATTATTATTATGCGTTATAACTTATATATATGGCACATATGTTCATTTGTATGTGTCAAGAATCATATAGCCACAAGATAAAGAACCAGACAACCTGGGTTCCTGTTAGGGTACTTCTGTTCACTAAAGGTTCAACCATGGACAAGTTACCTAGCCTCTTCAAAGATCAGTTTCCTTATCTGAAAAATGGGGTGATAGCAATGGTACTTATATCATTGAGCTGTTGTGATTATTAAATGGGACTCCACTAGGCTTACGTTAGTGCCAAATACAGAGTAAGTGTGTAGTATATTTAGCATTTATTTCATTATCTTATTCTTAAAACATGATATGTGATGCTAAATACTTCACCTAGAATTGAAGTAGACAGTGTTCCCACACAGAATGCCCTTCCGATCGTACGGCAGAAATGAGATGTTCACAATATGCATTTAAATATGCATAATTATGTACATGTTGATTTACTCAGAAGGGTTAATGAGTTTAGTAGAGATTCCCTGACTCTGACAGACCAAAGAAGAGGTCTTCTGGAAGGAGGAGCAACTTTTATGCCTACTAAGTCTTGTAAATTCTGGAATATTAGCAAAAGTGTTCCATCATTTCTTAAGTACAGCGAGAGAACATTAGAGAAAGGCCGTTTTCCAAAAGTGGGTCACAGGTTCATACACCATGGGGTCAAGACATCCCCAAACAGACATCCCATTGTGCTCTTAGAAGTAATCACATTTAACTTCAATGGGTATGAATGGAGCTCAGTAACTCCAGAAGACGTTTTATAATATAAAATGCAATTCCAATTCCAACGGATAATTTAAACTGGCATGTATATTCTGTAGTAAGCAGGATTTTGCCAGGGCCGTTGAAACAGTTGTGCTAGAATTAGAAAGAGAGCATTTCAAATTTGGTTGGTTTGAAAATGTTTTGACTGCGCACATTGCGAAGCACTAAACTGGATTTGTCAAGAATGGCATTATTGGTGGAAGAGCGGAAGTCGCTGTATAAAGCGGCGTGTTACCCCGAGCGTAGGAAGGTATAAAAATTTTTATGTGTGGTCACAAGACATATCACCAAGAACAGTGTTATCGTAGCTGTTACCACTCGGTGGATTAATAAGGAATGTGAAAATGTGTAAAATTTCCAGTAATGCCCCAATGTTTGGTTATATTTACCCATATGTTCATTTTACTATTCAGTGTAACTGTGTGGCAGAGAAAAGGCCACATATTCCACTAAGCAGTCTGTTACAAAGTTGAACATAGGTACATAGATGTAAAGTGATTTTTTTTTTAAGGTGAACTAGCAAGTCAGTCCAGATTTCCTTTATTTTGTGGCAACTCCCTGATGAGGGATGTTTGAACTAATTCCACATTTAAATGCTTTACAGAGGCTGACAAGCAGGTATGTTGTGTGTACTGTGAATGAAGTATAATTATCCTTCTGTCTTTTAGGACAGGTGCTTTCTTCTATCAAGTAGGCACATGGTGAGGTGACTCTCTCTGAAAAGCTTCAGATTCCTAAAATCTTTCAAAAGGTTTTCCTATAGCAGGTCCAGTCCAAGACCTGTGGGTTTTTAAAAGACCAATTCATCATGTTGTAATCCATCATCTGAAAATTAGACTCAGAAAAAAAGCAAAGTTTAGAATATTTGAGAATAAGACCTGAGGATAAAATCATAGTCACCTCTGAGGTCCAGTTTAGTGGCCCTGAAGTTGATTAACGATTATTTTAAAAGTATTTTGTAAGCAGTGCCCTTGATGCTAAATAGATGTTTATGGTAAAATAATCAACTAAGATAGTTTTTTACATTTAAAGCTGTCATATGAGACAACTGCCCTTCTCCAGGTGACTCATATATTGTAAAAAAAAAAAAGCAGATCATCAAAAACGATTGCTTTGGTTTTTTTTTGAGTGAGTTTTGTATTATGTATTACATGTAATTCTGGATTATAGTTTAAGATTCAACCTAGGTGCGACTTAATCCGGGATATAGTCTGTTCTTTTAAATTTAGTTCTAACGTAGATATAGTCAATAGGAGAGGAAGTACTGATAACAACAATAACAGTAACAGGAATAATAACCATGATAGCTAATCTCTATTGAGTTTAAACTAGGCAAATACTGTGCTAAGTGCTTCACTGAAATCTCACTGAATCATTGCATAATCCTTATAAGGCTGGTACTGTTCTATCTCCATACTGCAGATGAGGGAACTGAGGTACATAAAATGTGATTTTATGTGGAATCTCACCGCTGGTGGTGGGGATGTATAGAGAGGCAGCCTAGCTCTAAAGCTGATGTTTAAAAAGAGTATGCAGTTCCGCCTCCACACTGAGCATCATTACTTTACAGATATATTGGAGCCTTGTTGTATCACTGTTTTCAAGGTCTGTACACCAGGACTGCAAGGCAAGACTGCCTTAAACGAAACCATCATTGTTCTTTAAAAGGAGACGGAATTCTTATCTTGAATTTCATTGCTAAAGTGAGGTTCTGGAATAAACGTAGCCCTTCAGTAGGACACAGCCGTTTTCATTTCTCCCAGAATTTGGAGTCATTACTCACACAAAGTTTTGCCCTTTTGGTTATGAAGCCTGCAAACCCTGGCTTTAAAAATTTCAGTTAAGTGTGTACATCTCCACACAATCCCTCTAAGACATGATTGGTATTTCCTGTATATGTAAGCTCCTCTAGGAAATGGTGTTTGCTTATTTAAAAATTTCCCTTTAATTTTCCGGGTTTTATGGCTGCACTGTGTCAGCGTAAGCTTGCCTTTGAAATCGATTTATAAGCCCAGACCTTTTATTTCTATGCCAATTAGATAATGTCGTATTGTGGGGAGTTTCTGAAGTATGCCCACTGAAACAAGGCAGCCATCTGCCTTTCCGAGGTCTGATCTGTTGACTTTCGTTGTTTTATAAAATGAATTCAGGGTACCTGCGTGGGCTGGATCTGGTTTGCAGTTTGCTGAATCGTTGAGTTATGTTGTCCCTAATGGAGCCCAGGCCTTGTTTTGTTCCCAGAGAGCATCAGGTTGGAGGGAGAGCACGGGAAGCTGTGAAGTTCATCGGAATGAGTGAGGTGGACTGAGTTCTTTTTCTCATATTAATGAGTTTTCTGGTCATAATTAGAGGTTATAATGAAGAAGCACTTTGAAAATCCAGCCTACCTATCACTGTCAGACTCACCTTTTAAAAATAGTTTTTCACATGTTTATCTGCCCAGTATGGACACAGATTCTTAGTTTTCACTCATTTTAACCCAGAAAGGCAGCATGTTATACAGTTCTTTGCCTTGGGTTTTTTTCACTGAATATATTTTCATGTGTGTACACAACTTCCCCATTCTTTTGTATTGCTACCTAATATTCTATTCCAAGGCATATTATAATTTATTTAACCAGTTCCCTATTGTTGGAAATCTGGGTAAGTTTCTAAACTTTTGCCGTCACAGCAGTGCTTCATTAATTATTCTTGTATACATGTCATCTTGCATGTATTTAAGTTTTTCTGTAGGTTAAATACTCAAAACTAGACATGCAGAATCAAAGGGTGTATGTGTATGTCATGTGGGTAGATATGGCCCAGTCGTCTTCCAAACCGTCATGATTTTTAGACCCCTCACCTCTCATTACTCTGCAGTCAGAATGCTAGGCTTCAGTTAAACTAATTAGGAGCCCTAGTTAGTGGCCCTGGAAAACTTGATAAAGATTTTCACCTATTTTCTGACTTTCTCAAAACATCCTTTCCTTCTATTCCTTCCACTCCACACCTTCACAAATCCTTCGCAAACACACAGGAAACCCTTCTCTCTTATGGGCGCACAGCCTCACAGTTTATGTTGCTTTTCTTTTCTGAATGTTTATGGCGTGCACACACTGTACTCATTCCGAGAATCCACCTGATACTACTTGCAACCTAATGGCTTCTTTTGCAATGTCTGGCCTTCCCAGCAGGTTTATCACCAGGAGGAGGGCCCTTAGCTTTCTTTTTCACATTTTGTACACTTCTTAATGCCTAGGACAGTGCCATTGTGGGATTCTTTTCTAATCTTCTGAGGAAAACAGATTTATTGTTTTGGTTAAAAACACCTGCTTTTTATGAGGAAAAAAATGGTACGAAAAAGTGCCAGATATAGAAAAACTCCCTGAACTGTCACTACCCAGAGATAGCTACTCTTTTTTTTTTTTTTGCGGTACGTGGGCCTCTCACTGTTGTGGCCTCTCCCATTGCGGAGCACAGGCTCCGGACGCGCAGGCTCAGCGGCCGTGGCTCACGGGCCCAGCTGCTCCGCGGCACTTGGGATCTTCCCGGACCGGGGCACGAACCCGTGTCCCCTGCATCGGCAGGCGGGCTCTCAACCACTGCGCCACCAGGGAAGCCCCAGAGATAGCTACTCTTGACATGTTGTTACGCATCCAGTTCTCTCTTGATGGATAAATATACAGATCTACAGATAGATGTGCACCGTTTTACACGTGACCTCACAGTGTTCCAATAATTAAGTACCTTGCTTTCTTTCAATAGAAGATTTAGATCTTTCCCCATGTCAACTGGTATGGTTCTGTATAATTTTTAATGGCTATATAGTAGTTGTTTCTACACACACATGGTAGTTCATTTAACCAGTACTGAACTGATTGACCTTTGTGGTTTATAGTTTTCTCTCTGAGTCAGTGCATCTGTCAGTACTAGTGTGATGATCTCTTTAGGTAAGGTAAAGTCTTGGAAATGAAAAAACTGTGTTAAAGCATGGGTAAATCTTATGGGATCTAAATAATTACTCATAGAAGAGAAGAAAGTTTAAAGCAGCGTTGAGTACTTTTTCCTAGGCAGCTGTCAAATTCTGATAGTTAGCTGTGGCCTTCAGTACAGCATTCGGTCATCAAAAAGTGTTGTGAAATATTATACATAAATAAAAGGAAAAAAAAATCTCAAAGAGGTACTCTAGGAGAAATAACCTTTGCATGTATTCATGAGTGTACAAAAGAATCATTGCTTTCTGCCTTTTATCCTGCGGGGCAGTGACTACCTGTCTTTCTCCTTCCCCAAACTATTTTGGAAAGCTTGTCTAATTTAGAATATTGTAAAAGCATTTTCTCTCCTGCCAAGGTACAGAGAAGAGCAGTGTTTTCTGTTTCTCGGAGAATAGTTTGCTTAAGAAAGTACACAATCTGATAAAAAGAGCCTGCAGCTGTGGGCTATTCTGAAGCCTACTTGAAAACACTCTGATATGTTCCTTTACTACTCCACTTTATTTCAGAAAAGATTTGAGATGGTTTACAAAGATGAAAACAATGGGCTAGATAAAATTTATTTGATAGATGAGAAAATGGAGGTAAAGGGAAAATGAGGGTAAGAAAGTGCATAGAAAGCCAAGAGTGAGGATAGTTCACAAAATACACAAGCAAGATGAAATTGCTATCTTTGGCATTGTAGAATAGTTGCACCTGGGCGCTTTTGTATGGTTCAAACACAATATTAAGTCATGTGTACTTGCTCGAGAGGGGCCTCAGGTTTGGCCCTGAGCTGGCATGTGGGATTGTAGCCTCATCGTTGTTATGATCAGAACACAACCCTCCTACTCAGAAGAAGTCAAATATTCCTGATATTGAGGCCAAAGTGAAAATTCACCTAGAGAGGAGATTTTTAAACAGTGTAGATTCATGAACCCAGAATATCACAGCTGGAAAAGCCTTAAGAGGCCGTCCTGTTCAACTTAGGATCGTGTGAGGCCTTCTATTGGCCTTGTAGTTGTGTAGTGCTTTTCAGGGGACTCTGGAGGGAACAGAGTCTGCATATGACCTGACCTTGAGTCAGTTGCTTCACCTCTCCAATCCACAGTTTCTTTGTGTACCAAATAGGAGTAAGGACTGGTTCTTACCTCATGAGGTTGTCATGAGGATTAAGATAATGCAAGGGAGGGAAGTGCAAATGAAAACCAACCACGATGAGATACTACTTGGTGCCCATGAGGATGGCTGTAACCAAAAAGACAGACGATAAGTGTTAGTGAAGATGTGGAGAAACCAGAGCCCTCATACACGGCTGGTGGGAATGGAAAATGGCAGCTGCTTTGGAAAACACTCTGGCAGTTCTTCAGAAGGTTAACATATAAACCAGAAATGCCACTCCTAGGTGTGTACTGAAGAGAAAACACCAGAACTTGTATACAAACATTCATAGCAGCATTATTCGTAAGAGCCCAAAGCGGAAACAACCCAAATGTCATCAACTAATGAATGGAAAAAAGGACAATATACTGCATGATTCTATTTATATGAAATGACCAGAAAAGGCAAATGATTAGAGACAGAAAGTAGATTAGTGGTTGTCTCGGGCTGGAGGCTATGGGGGAAATAGGGAATAACTGCTAGGGACATGGGGTTTCTTTTGCGAGTGATACAATTTTTCTAAAATTAATTGTGGTGATGGTTACTCTGTGATATGTACTCTTTTTTCTTTTCTTTTCTTTTTATTTATTTTTGGCTGCATTGGGTCTTTGTTGCTGTGCACGGGCTTTCTCTAGTTGCGGGGAGTGGGGGCTCCTTTGCAGTGTGCGGGCTTCTCATAGCTGTGGCTTCTCTTTTTTTTTTTTTTAACATCTTTATTGGAGTATAATTGTTTTACAATGGTGTGTTACTTTCTGCTTTATAACAAAGTGAACCAATTATGCATATACATATATCCCCATATCTCCTCCCTCTTGCGTCTCCCTGCCTCCCGCCCACCCTATCCCACCCCTCTAGGTGGTCACAAAGCACCAAGCTGATCTCCCTGTGCTATGTGGCTGCTTCCCACTAGCTATCGATTTTGCATTTGGTAGTGTATATATGTCCATGCCACTCTCTTACTTTGTCCCAGCTTCCCCTTCCCCCTTCCCGTGTCCTCAAGTCCATTTTCTAGTACGTCTGCGTCTTTATTCCCATCTTGCCCCCAGGTTCTTCATGACCGTTTTTTTTTAGACGCCATATATATGTGTTAGCATACGGTATTTGCTTTTCTCTTTTTGACTTACTTCACTCTGTATGACTGACTCTAGGTCCATCCACCTCACTACAAATTTTGTTTCTTTTTATGGCACAGTGGCTTCTCTTGTTTTGGATCATGGGCTCTAGGTGCGCGGGCTTCAGTAGTTGTGGCACGCGGGCTCAGTAGTTGTGGTTCACGGTCTCTGGAGCGCAGGCTCAGTAGTTGTGGTGCACGGGCTTAGTTGCTCCGTGGCATGTGGGATCTTCCCGGACCAGGGCTCGAACACACGTCCCCTGCATTGGCAGGCAGATTCTTAACCGCTGTGCCACCAGGGAAACCCCGACATGTACTCTTTTTTTTTTTTTTTTTTTTTTTTGCCTCTCACTGTTGTGGCCTCTCCCGTTGCGGAGCACAGGCTCCGGACGCGCAGGCCCAGCGGCCATGGCTCACCGGCCCAGCCGCTCCGTGGCATGTGGGATCCTCCCGGACCAGGTCACGAACCCGTGTCCCCTGCATCGGCAGGCAGACTCTCAACCACTGCACCACCAGGGAAGCCCCCGACATGTATTCTTTAAATAGGTGAATTGTATCGTAGGTGAATTATGTTATTTATGCATATATGTATATACACACAAAAGATAATGCACGACAAAGTTTTTAGTGTAGTGCAATAAGCAGTATACTAAGTAAACACTCAATAAATGTAGCCTTTTCTTTTTCAAATAGATGATGAAACTGGGGCTCAGGGAGATGAAATGCCTTATCCTAATCAGGTGGCTCCCTTGGCCTAAACCAGAGCCCGGTTCTCCTGAACCTAAATCAGAGTTCTCTCCTTCTTCAGGAGAGCAGCCGTAGAGACCCTGTGGTTTCTTCTAAGGAGATCTTGGATTGTTTTGACTTCAGTTGACCTTCATTTGGCCTTGAACCTTTCCATCTTGAAAAGATTTTTGAGTTTCCCAATTGTGGATGCAATATAAACTGTGAAAGAGTCAGCAAAATTTTCAGTTAACCATGATAAACTGCTTAAATTGATTCATGACCTTGCCTGCTATTGACTTCTCAGAGACTGAGTAGCCTGGCTCAGAGTTACCCAGGCACTTGGCTTTTTTTTTTTTTTTAATTTATTTAATTTATTTATTTTTGGGTGCGTTGGGTCTTACTTGCTGCGCGCGGGCTTTTCTCTAGTTGCGGCGAGCGGGGGGCTACTCTTTGTCGTGGTGTGTGGGCTTCTCATTGCAGTGGCTTCTCTTGTTGCAGAGCACAGACTCTAGGTGTGCGGGCTTAGTAGTTGTGGCACACAGGCTCAGTAGTTGTGGCGCACGAGGTTAGCTGCTCTGTGGCATGTGGGATTGTCCCGGACCAGGGCTTGAACCCATGTCCCCTGCATTTGCAGGTGGATTCTTAACCACTGCGCCACCAGGGAAGCCCCCAGGCACTTGGCTTTTTAACTTTTTCTCCATGCAGCCTGTCTTTAGCCATTTCACTTTTCAAACTTCTCTCTTGAAATAGGCTGGGCAGTCAAAAGCAATGGAGACCTGTCTCTCGAGTTTTCTCAGTAGCAAATCTGGCATAACTTTTGAAGCTGTAGTTTTGGTGTCAGGTGAAATTTGGGTTTCCCATTACAAATTTTTTTTAAATGTTTATGTCATGGGGTTTTTTTTGTTTTTTTTTTTGGCTGCTGCGTCTAGGAGTTGACTAGTCATTGTGACATGAAAAAATTATGAAGCTCAGTATCAACCTGATAGTCTCAATCCAGTGAAATTGACAGAGTTTTAGGTGATTTGAATTATATGTTTGTTGTTGATTAGTGTTAAGGAACATATAAGCTATCAATAACTTAAACAATGTGCATGTTTAACTTTGTATAAAGCTTAGGGCTTTAAAGGGTATAGCTGAGGGCTTGACAAATATTACAGTGAAATGGAAACTTTCTGAAAATTAGATTTCAAGAATACTTAGGTTTCCAGAACAGCTTTCCCTTTAGAAGTAGTTGTGGAATAAAGCAGTAAGACCCTTCTTTGGAGCATAAAAGTAACCTCCAAGTAATAAACATGAATAAAAAGTTAACAGAGGTTAACTCTTCACATTAACAGCCCCACTCATGTTTGGATTGGTAATTTCACTCTGTAGATGTGAAGGCACACTCTGATATGTTAGGTCACTATTGATTATTATCTATTGGTTATCTACATTTTAAAAATTTATTGAAGTATAGTTGATTTACAATGTATTAATTTCTACTGTACAGCAAAGTGATTGAGTTATACATATATGTTCTTTTTCATATTCTTTTCCTTTATGGTTTATTACAGTATATTGAATATAGTTCCCTGTGCTATAGTAGGACCTTGTTGTTTATCCATTCTGTATATAATAGTTTGCGTCTGTTAATCCCAAACTCCCTCCCAGTGCATCACTCCTCCACCTCCCATCCCCCTTGGCAACCACAATTCTGTTCTCTATGTCTGTGAGTCTGTTTCTGTTTTGTAGATTAGTTCGTTTGTAACATTTTAGGTTCCACATATAAATGATACCATATGGTATTTGTCTTTCTCTTTCTGACTTATTTCACTTAGTGTGAGAATCTCTAGGGCCATCCATGTTGCTGCAAATGACATTATTATTTTTTTAAATGGCTGAGTGATATTCCATTGTGTATATATTACCACATCTTCTTTATCCATTCATCTGTCAGTGGACATTTAGGTTGTTTCCATGTCTTGGCTATTGTGAATAGTGCTTCTATGGACATAGGGGTACATGCATCTTTTTGAATTATAGTTTAGTCCAGATATATGCCCAAGAGTGGGATTGCTGGATCATATGGTAATTCTATTTTCAGTTTTCTGAGGAGCCTCCATACTGTTTTCTATAGTGGCTGCACCAGTTTATATTCTCTCCAACAGTATAGGAGAGTTCCCTTTTCTCCACACCCCCTCCAGCATTTGTTATTTGTAGACTTTGATGATGGCCATTCTGACCGGTGTGAGGTGGTACCTCATTGTAGTTTTCATTTGCATTTCTCTCATAATTACCGATGTTGAACATCTTTTCTTCTGCCTACTGGCCATCTGTATGTCTTCTTCGGACATGTCAGACATGTCTGTGTAGGTCTTCTGCCCACTTTTCGACTTGGTTGTTTGTTTTTTTGTTGTTGTTGAGTTGTATGAACTGCACCAATTTACATTCCCTTATTGGTTATCTATTGCTGTGTAATAAATTACCCCAAAACGTAGTGATGTAACCTAGCAGCAGCCATTTTATTATTCTCTCTCATGGTTCTGGGACATGATAGGCTCAGCCAGGTGCATCTTGATGGGCTATCTCATGTAGTTGAAGCCATCAGTGACTAATGGCTTCTTGAGGCTGGTTCGCTCACATAGCTGGAAGCAATTGAAGATGGCTGTTGTCCGGGACCTCAGCTGGGACCACGCGTGGCCTCTTCGTGTGGTCTCTCCTCATAGTGACTGGGGTCCAGGACTGAGCTTCCCCAGTGGGCCAGGCAGAAGGTCTATGGCTTTTATGACCTAGCCTTGGAAGCCAGGTAACATTGCTGCTTCTGTGGTTACAGGCTGACCCAGATTCACAAGGAGGGAACGTGAGCTCTACCCGTCAATGGGATAAGTGTCAATGATGCATTGTAAAAAAGCACATGGGATGGGAAATCCATGATCATGTTGAAAAACACCATCTGTGTGGTCACTCTTTCAGTAAAAGGCAATCATGGGAGGAGGAGACAAGAAATAAAAAGAAGAACCCGAGGGGTTGGTGGTGGTATGGCAACAGTGAGCTGCATACAGCAAAAATGAGAGTGGGAGGTAAAGGCGGGAGATGAAACGGTTCAGATAGAGGGATGGGGGAGACAGGATGGAAGCCCTGGTGCATAGGGTGTCCCTGATGCTTATTGGCCCCACAGTTACAGGGTCTACACCTAAGGATGTGCCCTTGATAGTATCTCAGTCATGAGTACAAGGCATATTAACCCATCCCATTCAGCATCTGGGAGGCGGCAGGCCCACACTCTAGTTGCCGTAATAAGCTGGCCAGGATGGCATGTGGTAAAGTACAATAAGTGTAGTATCAGAATCGCCTCGAGATAGATGGGGATTTCCAGTCTTCCTGTAAGGGGAAGTAAAAGATACTAGTAAAGAAATGATCATGCAGACCTCGAATGAGAAAATGGACACTTAACAGTTGTCTGTTCTCATTCCCTGTTTCCTTTGCAACAGATATTTATTTATTTATTTATTTTGCGGTACGCGGGCCTCTCACTGTTGTGGCCTCTCCCATTGCGGAGCACAGGCTCCGGACGCGCAGGCTCGGCGGCCATGGCTCACAGGCCTAGCTGCTCTGCGGCATGTTGGATCTTCCTGGACTGGGGCACGAACCTGTGTCCCCTGCATCGGCAGGCAGACTCTCAACCACTGCGCCACCAGGGAAGCCCCAGATATTTATTTTGATTATTAAAATATGTGCACTTGATAAAAAGGATCAAATATTTATTGGGTGCCTACAGTTTGCTAGGCACTATTCTAGGTTGGGCTATTTGAAGGGTGAAGATGAGTAAATCTAGTGATTACTTTGGATTGTTTTACACAGCTGTTTCAATTACTCTACAGGAATTTTGAGAGAGGGTTCATGTTAGCTTGCTATGAGACCTCCAGGAAATCATTTAGTTTCGATGAGACTCTCTTTTTCAGACTCTATCTGTAGTGCCCATTTGCACAGCACTTGGAGGTGTTGGAGACATGTTTGTAAAATGAAAAGCACACAGAAGCACTTAATAAATGCTGAGTTTAGCACCTGTATAGATTGTGATCCCACCACATGTTCCAAAGCAGAATCATATGACATAAATTCTGGCATAAGTTCAAGCATTTACTGACTGTCTGCCTTCTTTCATTACACTACTCTTGGTTGAACATCGGGGATGTGCCAGAGTACCAGGCTCTGGGGTTCAGGGAAGAACAAGCTGGGCAAAGTGTCTGTTCTGTGGAACCTACATAAGGAGGATTCCTCTGTGAAAAGGATCCGAAAACGCATATGACTTAGTGAAAAGGTGACATGGCCACATGAGCACACATAGCCAACTGTGTGCAGTTTCGGAGGTGGTACTTCTCTTTCAGACAGATACGGTATGGAAGGGGTTTCAACTGGTTAAAAAGCAGTCAGCAATGATGCGGTAGAACTCTGGCATTTTCAAAGAAGTCATCGCTGAGTGCATTGTATTGCCTGAATAGTTTCAGAGTGCTGGAGAAATGGTCTACTTGGTGGTACTTGTCAACTTTAACGCAGGCTGATGTTCGGAACCCAGGTTTAGTAGGACAAGGGCACAGTAGCATGTGTTAAGAAAGGGCCCTACAATAATAAGGTAATAGCTTGTTCTGTCTCCCTTGTGGGTATTTTGGGCACAGTTATATCCTATGCAAGATTTTTTTCTATGCTCACTGATTCAACATAGATATTTATAAGAGTATAATTCAGAATATAAATATAGAAAAGGTCTCATAAGGGAGTTTATCTTTAACTCAGACATTGTCTCATTAATACTTTAGATCTCATTATTACATTATAACCTGAGTCCCACATCTTTCTTCCTGTATGGACACCTTAGAGGACATTTGCGGCCTGATGCCATCTTCATCCACTCTTTATTAACAGTGTTTATGATGATGAGCTCAAATATCCAAAAACAGTTGTATCAGGCCGGATATTTCTAAGAAAATAGGTAAGTCTACAGCAGGTTTTAAAACTCCACATATTAGGATGTAGTCCACAGTGATTCATTCTCTGAGAATTCTTGAGGCTGAGGATCTGCCCAGTTTTGGGTTTTTTCTGGAGAAGAATTCAATACAAATCAACCTTTTTTGAACACCTGCCAAGTTTTGGGGCCCTGGCCTAAAAATGTTTTATACACGTTCTCATTTGTCCTCATAATAAGCTGATGAGGTAGATATTATCACTCGGTTTTGCAGTGAAGAGACAGACACTTAGGATAAGTATTGACGTCTAGTGGGTGGTCAAGTTGGAACTTAGCCTCAGATCTCTCTGATGTAAAAGCCCCTTTGTTGGCATCTGCTGTGTTGTACTATCACCTAGAGGAAAAATTCTAATTTCGTCTTTGTTCTTTGCTTTATTTCCCAAATTTTCTATAGTAAATGTGAATCAATTTTATATTCTAGTAATCTCAACCAATACCATTTAAACATGTAATGCAGTTAGATTAAAAAACATTTTTCTGCGTGTGATGTGAAAAATATAAAACTACATGAATCTGAACATTACACCCCTATATTTAGCAATTAGATAGGTATTATAATTAATGCTTAAAATAAAATGTAGTAGACATATAAGTATTAAAGTTTCTGCTTCATTTATTTTTCTTGGGAAGATAAAACCTATTAATTTAAGATCTTTACTCCCAGATTCTAAATTGATTTTCTTATTTCATTATCATTGTGTTTAGGGCAAGGACAAGGAAAGCATTTCTTTCCTCTTTGTAGACATTTATGTATACAGAAAGATTATTGGTGATACTTGAGGGAGTTTGATGATTAAAGGAAGAGAGATACCGAAGTGGCTAGAAGACTCCGTAAAGTTTCTGATAATAGTGGGGATTTGAGCATTTTTCCCCTTTTCTTTCTCGTGCCCCACCACCATAATTTGATTTTAGGAGCAGTTATCAGTACTGTAAGAGACAAATCAATTTAGATAATTAAATCAGCTAATTTTAGGCTGTTTCTTTAATCCCCCCTCCCCCCAAATCCATCCTTTTTGGCATTGAGCTAGTTGCAATGGTCCCTTGGAGGTTTTGCCTCATTTGGTCTCGTATAGGACCTGACAAGCTGCATTTTTAACAAATGATCTGGGTAAGTTGTATGATTAGGCATATTTGAGAACTCCTGGTGAGAAGAAAGCCTGCATGAAGACAAGCAGTAGGAAATGAGATTTTAAAGTTGGGTGGGTCCAGAACGTGAAGAGCCTTGAATCAGAAGGCATGGGTCTGGGAGGTGGTGCCGTAAGCTGTGGGGAGCCGATGAGGGGCACCTTGTGCGCCGGAAACAGCTGTAGAAGTCAGATTGGAAGCGGTGGAGAATAGTGGGCAGCCTGAAGGAGGAGCTATGGGCTGGCAGAAGCTGTTAAAGACCTCGAGGCATGAGATAATGAGGGTTTGAACTAGAACCGTGGCAGAGGTATAGGGAGGAAGGGGCATGAATAAGCACTATTGAAGTGTCAGAGTTGAAAGAGCCTGGCAAATGACGGAGGTGGAAGGCAAATCACAGAAGGGAGACAACAGAAAGAGGTTGAGGCTGTATGGATAGCAGCATGGCAGTTGAGGAGGGAAGAGGGATGCCAGGCTTGTTGGCATCTACTGGAGTTTGAAGTGCCATTGGGGCTTCCATTTGAAGGTGTCCTGTTGGGAGACAGAAATGTGGAGTTCAGGAGAGACTGTGACTGCAGGAGCTGTGCTTTAGCAGTTCTCCCCACATAGGTGATTGTGGAAACCATGTGATCAGGTGAGATTGCCAAGGAGGACATTGCAGGGGCGATGGAGAAGGCCTGGGGGAGCAGTTATGGAGCAGGTGGAGGATGTAGAGAAAGAAAGTGCTGTCACAGGAGCCAAGAAGGTGGAAGTGGTCAGCAGTTTTGAATTTTGCAGAGAGGGAAAGGAAAATGAGGTCTTCTCAAAGGACATTGGATTTAGCTCAGTTTTCATAGTAAGGGGAGAAGCTGGACATTCAGATTAATGAGTAAAGAGATGGTGCTGAAGTGCAAGTGGATAATGTTTCAAAGCTTGATGGTGAAGGGCAGGAAGAGACCGTCATAGCTTGGGATGTGAGGAGACTTTGAGGTCACTGGAGACTTGTATATATTCCAGAGCTCCATGTGGAGGAGGCCTGGTGTGTGTCACAGAGGAATCTAGAGGGCAGGGGTTCCAAAGACACTGACTTTTCATGTATCAAGTTCCAGGACTTGTGCTAGGGCTCCAGAGGTAAGACTCAGCCTTCATCTGTAAGTATCCCGAGAGAAGGATGAAAGTTGACAGTATAGATTTGAGCCTGGATGACTCAGGGGTGGCAGCCCCACAGACGACGGGAGGACGTGGGCAGGAAACGCCAGTGGAGCATCAGGATCAACGCTCCGATGAAATGATGCACAGATGCCGGCCCGTGTCGAGGAGGGCCGAGGGCAAGGCGGCCAAGGACTTCATCGAGGACGTGGTGCTTTTGTTGTCCTGTGTAGGATATATGCTCCTTCGCCAGTAGGCAAGGAAGCTTCTTGCAAGTTGGGGGCCAACCTGGGCACATGCTTGGAAATGTATTGGAAGAGCGATTGTCTGTGTGATTGAAGTAGAGGGAAGATATTCCCAGGTGAAGCTGGAGGGGTGGACAAGAGCCGGAAGAAAAAATGTCATGTGGGGCTTCCCTGGTGGCGCAGTGGTTGAAAGTCCGCCTGCCGATGCAGGGGACACGGGTTAGTGCCCCGGACCGGGAAGATCCCGAATGCCGCAGAGCAGTTGGGCCCGTGAGCCATGGCCGCGGAGCCTGCGTGTCCGGAGCCTGTGCTCCGCAACCGGAGAGGCCACAACGGTGAGAGTCCTGTGTACCGGCAAAAAAAAAAAAAAGTCATGTGTCTTGATGAGGAGTTTAGGTTTTTACATTTGCAAGTTGTTGTTTTTCTTGATAGCTGTGGGGAACTGTGATAAGAATTTAAGCAGAGATGTGCAGTGATCTAGTTTGCCTTTAGGAAGACCTCCCTGGCAGCAGTGTGGAGGATGGTTTGGGGGCAGGGTTGGCAGCAGCAGCCAGGTTGGAACCTGGTGCTTAGTCCAGGTGAGGATCGGTGGGCACTGAAGGTAGAGCAGGCAGAGAACAGGCAGAGGAGACTTGGGAAGCAGAGTGGACGGGACTGAGGATTTGAAAGATTTTCATGGGGATGGGAGG